>NC_052061.1:29186688-29422171 GCF_903992535.2 Arvicola amphibius | reverse complement strand
TCCTTCTCTCTCCTCCTACCCTCCTCCTCCTCCTCCTCCTCCTCCTCCTCCTCCTCCTCCTCCTCCTCCTCCTCCTCCTTCTCCTCCATCTTCCTTATCATATCAAGATTGAAGTTCATCACAACTTTCTCCACTGAAAGGTCACACATCCAAAGACAGGAGGACCAGCTCTTCTGTTTGTCAACTATTGTCAATAGTAGCTCATTCAAAAATATTCTCTGGTTTGTTTTCTTTTGTATGTCTCAGACACTGAGCGAGCTGTTAGAAATGGTGGTAGATATTAGTCATAAGGGTATCATCAGTTCCCTTAGGGAAATTTACAGTCTAGGTGAGAAGGGAGTGATTAAAATATTACTGATAGACTCTTGAAGGAGTTTCCTATGAGGAGATGCCTGCAGTCTGAGTTAGCATGAGGTGGTGAGCCGCTTGCTCCTAGTGGCAGAAACAGGAACTGCATCTCTGAGATACGCGCAAGCTCTCTCTCTCTCTCTCTCTCTCTCTCTCTCTCTCTCTCTCTCTCTCTCTCTCTCTCTCTCTCTCTCTCTCAAATAGTTGTGAGCAACCATGCAGGTGCTGGGAATTGAGCCTGGGTCCTTTGGAAGAACAACCAGTGATCTTAACCACTGAGCAATCTCTCCAGCCTGATGCTTTGCTTTTAATTAGGAGAAAGAAAAATTTTAATTCCAAAATTTCAGCTTTGTAAGAATTCCACATCATCACCTCAACGTTCAACTTGGACAAACTTTCATCTACAACTACGAGGCCTGAAGGTCGGAGAATGGGAATGGCTCGCCCAATTGTGATTTGAGGAATTTGTGTCAGGCATAGGATGGCCCCAGACCCTTTTTGCTCCTGATATTGTCACTGCAAACTGTACTTCTACTACAGCTTTCGACAGTCATAATATTCTAGGATGAGGTTCCTAATCCTAATCCTAACAATTAAAATCTATAATTACAACAGGACTTCTTATTCGGATCAATGAAGATATGGTAAACAAATCTAATAATTAATAATAATAGCCTATAGTTCCTATTTTTTGAGTCTCTGTTCTAGGCACAACATTTATTGTTTTGGATGGGGAGATACTGAATCGCCACAGTAGTGAGGGATAGGCAATTATCCCATTTGACAGATCTAGAAACTGCATTTGGGAGCAGATAAGCAGTTGCTAAAAACTATGCAGCCACTGAGTGATTGCTGTGTAGTTGTTTTTTATTGTTGTTTGTTATTGTTCTCTGGAAGATCTTAAAGACTGAGGGTGAATCATTTAATTCTCCTGGGAATTTCATTAAGTTCAGGAAGGAAACAATTCAATAGGTTCAGGAAGCCCCTGAAACTGGCCAGATTCACTCGAGTTCCTCCTTTGCCAAGTTTATATAATCAGCCTTGACTGCTGAGAAACCCTCTCAGACAAACCAGGCAGCCTAGAAGTGACACTTGGATCTAATTGTAAGTCCTGTAGTGTGCCTCAGAGTTTTTTTTGACAAGCCATGCCTGGGTGGTCTTTTGGTAGCAGAGATATTTCTAAGATACTTCTGCTCCTGTAAGTAAACCCAATAAACTCACTATTTTACCAAGTTGGACTTTGCCTTACTTTGGTTTTGAAGGACTTGATGCTTATTCAAGTGTTTCCAGGAAAAATGAGACACCACAGGGCAGAAAAGGGATTCAAACAGAGATTAAAGATACATGACTTTCTTTCTTTCTTTTTTTGCTTGTTTGTTCCTTTCTTCTTTCATTCCTTCTTTTCATCCTCCCTCCCTTCCTTCTTTTCTTTCTTCTTCCTTCCTCCCCCCTCTCACCCACTCCTCTCTTTATTTCTTTAGAATTGACTCATAATGGTTTTCTCATTTGATATTTCTCTGTGTGCCCTCTCTGCTTGGGGAAGGCATATCTGAAAGCTAAATCAGTTTGAGGAAATCTGGCCCTTGCTTAAATTTTGCCTCACTTTTAAGGCCATTTACCAACAGGTCTCTCTAGAGCAAGAGGTTTCTAGAAGGTCTGGGGAGCCTGAGGGTTCTGACTGGAAATAAAGAATAGCAATGCAGGCCCTGGCTATCTTCAGAGTCTGAGAAGAGACACATCAAAGGGACTTGGTCCCTTTGATGAAGAGAAGGCAGGAAATTATTTGTCCTGCTCCAAGGAGAGACAGAGACTAGAAGAGGCTCATTTGGGCTTCCACAAGGGTCTGGAGTGGAAGGCACAGGCAACCTTGAACCAGAATTTTCTCTCTTGAAAAGCAAGGTAAAAGCAAGGAAGATAAGCAGCAGAACTCCTTTACTGCTCACAGAACTTGGTGATGTGACGTCCTTTTTTTTTTTCTTTTTATTCTTTTCCTTTTGCAATCTCGACTAAAATCACACATTACTCCACCCAAGTGCTTAATATGGATTTCTATGACAGATCCTAACATAGTCACAAAAAAGAGAAAAGTTCCCCCTCTGAAATGCAAACTCTGAGCTGTGTAGGTGTGCCTAACAGACAAGGAGCTAGAGTGAGCTAGAGAGCCTGTGTCTAGGTCCTAGGAATTAATCACTTAGGAGACTTAAGGGGGGGAACTAGCTTGCTTTAACACTTGTAAGACTCTCCAATGCAGCTGCCAAGACAAAACTTGCCAAATAGACCAATGACGATCTTCCGTAAGAACCAAACTAGCAAAAACAGGTTTCCATTTGATTTCCTCTCTTTAAATGCCTTGCAAGAAGTCTACTCTAAGGGTTTAGTTGCAGGTCACAGAATGCCCTGAAAAATCTTCCTGAAAGAAATACCTACTGGCTTTTTATTATCATTTGAGGGTTTTTTGTTTGTTTGTTTGTTTTTCCAGATTTGTACAGCCATCACTTGCTATTTCACTTACAGCACTTAAACAAACCGCTTTCGTCCTCACTCCACAGTAGCAGACTCCGGTTTGTAACCTCACACTCAGGTAACCACTAATCGGTGTCTGTAAATTTGCCTTTGTGGAGACATTGCGTATCAGTGGAATCATGCGGTTTGTGGTATCGTTTTTGGCTTTTACCATATTTTTAAAGTTCCTTCATGGTGCGGCAAGCATTGTTTCCCCTTCCCTCTCCCCTGCTGAATAATATTCCGTTGAATGGATACATTATGCGTTCAACTCATTTCTCTGTGGCCATTTGCTTTGTTTCCCATATGCAGGCCATTGTAGCTAAGGCGGCTGTGAACATGCATTCACATGCCGGTCTTGGTATGACCCACGTTTCCTCTGGTTTTGAGAAGAGAATCCTCAGCATAGAATTATGTAAAGGCAGTTTACTTCTCTCCACCACACAACTTCATTTAAAACTCGATGGTGCTATCATTCGTGAAGCAGATAGCCTAAAGAACAATTGTTGATACTTGATGAATTCTGCATAGAAAGCAGCGGGCAGTTTTCAGCTAAAGTCAGATCACAAGTGAACAGGCTTAGCCTGAGATATACATACCTCCAACTCTAGTTCCTGAGACTTTTCTTAGTGGTGACCTACTCATTACTGGCTCTGAGTCTCTCTCTCTCTCTAGCAAGTGGTTACATTGGTGCCAGCTGTAGGTTTCTCTTGTTCCCTTCATGCCTATGTGGAAAGGATGCAAAAATCCAGGCAAAGGTTTGTAGCTATTCAGAGCCATATTGAATAAATATTGAGTAAATAGTAGGGCGAGTCAGACACTTTTCGCTCTGCCCGCCCAGTAATATCACTCATACGTGGAAATGATTAGATAGCAGCCTCTAAGTTCTTTTATTGTGGGGACTTCCGGGGGCGGTTTGGAACCTGCCCAAAGTTTTAGGGCGTAGTGTAGACTTCAAATGAAAAGACATTGCCAAAGAGACAAGAAGAAAGCAAAACCTAGCCTAATAGCCGAAAGAGCTTAGGTCCCTGAGCCAACAGGAGCAGGCAGAAGCTTGCTCTCTCCAGAGAAGCACTTGAAGGCCGCCTGCGCAGCAACTGCTATCAGCCTGGTGTTATGGCAGCGGCGGTGGGAGGCCTGGCACTTCGGGCAGGATCCTGATCCAGGGAAGTGGAGGAATCAGTGAAGTGGGAGCTGGAAGCTTAGCGCCCCCTTTCCCCAAAGGAAGAGTGAGCAGTTTTAAGGCCACATCCACACGGAGTGACAGATGCTTCCTTTCCCAGCAGGATGGTGACTGGGGTAATGGGGTGACCACATCCAGTGTCACGGAGACCTCGAGATGCTGGGGAAAACGCAAGCATAGGGCAGATATTGCTGCAGTCTTGCCCGCCCCTTGGTTCCTGGTCACTTTTCCCGGAGCCCAAGGGAAACCAATGAATCTGTGAGAGTTCTGGGTCCCCAGGGCTGGTGACTAAGAGCTGGGGTTCATCTACCATCTACTCTCCCTAGGTCCTCAAGTGTCCTCCTCCCCTTGTGCTTTGGATACTAAGCATTCTATTCTTTTGTTGGTTTCTTTCCTTCTAACTTCTGGTCCCTGTTACTCCCCTCTCGGCGGCGTTGCTGTTTCTGCTGCGTTTTCCAGCCTTTCCCTTGTGTCTTTATTTATTTTATTGTTCTTTTCCTGAGGTCGCTACTGCCACGCCACCACGACCCTCTTTATAAGATTCCTTTTCAACCTCCACCCACTGGAAACTTCACCTCTGCTCTTTCCATAACCTTCCTGACTGGAAACTTGTCCTAACCCAGGGTCCACATTGAGGCGGGGATCCTTAAACCACATTCACAGTGCCTGTCTCCACACAGCTCTAGGAATGACGAGCGCCCCCCACCCCCCGCGCCTAGTCCCTGGCGTTTTTTCGGAAGAAGCATCCCTCTAGAATGAGCTGGAAGTGGGTTGGGGTCTCTCTTACTGTAGCGTGTCCTTGTGGTAAAGGGATAAACCGGAGTCTGAGTCTGGGCGCCGGCAGGGCAGTTCTTTACATAGGCCCATCCGCTAGCCGAATGGCATTCTCTCTGGGGATTTGGGGGGATTCTGCGGTGACCAGTGGGGGAGGCAACAAGTGAAACTAAGGGGTGAGGGTTGGGGTAGGGACATTGCTTGTACCTGGCTGGGCAGAAACCAAGGAACACTCCCGGCAGGACTGACCCTAAGGAAGGTCTCCACGCGTACACGCCTAGGCTTTCCATGTGGGGTAGAATAAAACTGAGAAAAAAAAAAAATTGAGTTTTTCCGGATGCTTCTTTGCAGTGTCTTCACTGCTCTCCCGGAAAACCGACTTCGCAAAGGATAGGTGCTGGGGTTCTGAAGGCACGCGAGGGGGTGCCTGGGCAGGAGCGGTTAACGTGGAGAGATTTTCGGAGGGCGGAGTGCTAACAGATAAAGAGTAGAATGCACTCCCTAAATCCCGATTGCCTCCCCTACTTGGGCAATGCCTTCCATCCAATCCACCCTCCAGTCGGCTGGTCGAGGCCCTAGCTAGCCCGTCTGGAGCGGATTTCAGGAAAAGAGGAAAATGGGGGCTCCCAAGCCCTCTCCAGCTTCCCTCCGTCTCCCTTTCTGATTGGCTGTGTATCCCTGGAGCCCAACTTCAGTCGCTTCAGACTCTGTCTGAGCCCCCAGAGGAAACCAAGCACTGCGACTCGGGACGGAGGAGCGGCCACCTATCCCGGGGTTTGGCTTCTTGCGGGCCCCCGGAGGGAGGAGCCCGGACAGGGTCGGCCCCGTCGCCTGCTCCAGGCCCAATTCTTCACGTCTAGCAGTCTCCGTTCCTCTCCGCCCCCTCCCTCTCCTTCCCTCCCAACTGCGGCCTCCCTCCCCCCCACCCAACCCGCCCGCCTGCCCGCCACCTCCCCCCGGTTTCTCATTCCTGCCACTAGCGCGCTCCGCGGCTCATTCCGCGGCCGCCGCCAGCTGAGGGGAGCGTCGCGGGCCGAGGAGCAGATGCCGCGGGGGCCGCTCACAGCCGCCGCCGACTTGTGAATGGGACTCGGACTGGGGCCCGGGCTGACACCACTGTGCTCACCCAGTGCCAGGGACCGCCGGCCGGGAGGTCACGTTCGCCCACAAGGGCCCCAGGTGAGGCGCTCTGCGAGTCTCTAGCTCGTGTCTAGATGGGGCTTCTCGGAGTAGGCAGAAAGAGGAAATAATCGCTACGGAAGGGGGAGGCTGATGTTTGATGGAGATCACTAATGCAAAGAGGAGGGGATTTTTGGGGGGTGTTAAAAGAATATTTGTTTTTAAAATCAGAAAAGAAAAAAGGAGAAGGCAGCCAGCTGTGGGCGCGGGCAGAGCAGGGGTTTGAGGCGCCAGATGTGCACTCCCCCGCTCTTTGATGTGTTCCCCCCTCCGGGGGGGAGGTGTTGCACCAAGGCTTTGGCATAGGGCATTTGCTCTGGGTTGGGGCAAGGGACTGCAGAGCTGAGCTCTGGACACGCAGACTGCTCTGGTCATGTCTCTAGGGAAAGTCGACCCCTGTGCGGTGCCGCCCGCCAGCGCAGTGCCTGTTCCCCAGACTGGATCGCTCTCTGCAGGGTTCCTAGTGGGGTCCTCCAGCACCTTCTTAGAGAGCTACCCAGGACGCAGTCCTGGTAAAGAGAACGCGGGGGAAGCCCAGAAGAAAGCAAGCGGCCGGGGAGGGGAGAGGCAATTGGCCGCACTTTGATAGCGGGGGTCCCGGTCTGCCGACTGCGGCTCCGAGGCCGGCGGCTGCGGAGCGCATCAACCCTCTAGTCAGCCCCTCCTCGGGGGCTCCTCTCGCCCTCCTAAGCTCCTAGCGGTGTAGTGGGTGGTCTGTGGGCGGCTCAGACTCTAGCTGGGCTCCGGTTTGGGCTACAGGAAGCTTTCCAGGGTCAATGTTAACTTTGAGAGTCAAACCTTCCCCGAAAGCCTGCGCCTCCTCTCGGAGCGCTTCAAGCCTCCCTAGCTTCCGCACGCTCGCCTCCCTCCCTGCGCTTGGCCTCCGAGCCGCCCTGCAGGGATGGCCAGGAGCGGCGGGAAGGGGGTGGCCGCGGGGGCATCCTTCCCTTTCGCTACCACCCAGGCTCTCCTCGGCAGGGTCTTCTCCATCTGGAATGCAAAGGGTCCCTGAAGAAAGTGGGACCCAGGAGGCCTCGGGTCCAGCTCCCTGTTCTCTTTCTTGCCAAAGCCGGGTTTTTTGCCAGGGCTCCTCGCTCCTGCCTTCCGCGGGCGAAAGATGTTCGAAGAAGCCCTGTTGCTTTTGGTAATAAATGCAGCAGGAATTTCACAGGCTATCGCACGCTATGAAAAAAAAATGCATCTTCTAATTATTTAACGGTGCCATTTCTGCACTAAGAAGGGTCGTCCCTAAGGACTGGGAGTGGGCTGGTTAATGAAAGCCTGGAACTGCAGGAGGGTAGAGATTTGTCTAAAGTCTCCCCTTTGGTTTCTTCTCCAAGAAGTCTTTTACGATGGCTCCTAAATCTTCTCCTATTTTCCTCCAATCATTCTTAGCTGTGTACTAGGAAGCAGTAAGTTTTCGGTTTAAGCTCAGAGAGCAGTGATAATTAATCTGGCCAGAGGATAAATCAATGTCCTTATCGTTAGGGCTTGCAGCAAGGGTTTTGCGGGGTGTCTGGATTTTCCGGGAGACCCGCATACAGATGTTCTCAGGACCGAGGATCCCTTGGAGGCACGTCAGCACTTTAGTCAGGTTCAGCCCAGTGCCAGGGCCTTTAAGGCTAGCAGAGGAAAAAGAAGGGACTGACCTTGATTTCAATAATGTTGGAATTGTGTTTTCCTAAGAACAAGGAGACAGAAGTCCTACGGAACCAAGACAGAGATACAGAGATGCTCAACCCTGGCTTCAGGCAGCCTGCTTCTCTTCTAGTAGAACAAAGGAATAAAAGTTACAAAACAAAGGGACATAGCTGAGGCCAGTACTCAGTGACTCTGAAGCCACAGGCATGTTAAGTTCCTTAAACCATCTCTAGCTCTTGAGTTTTAGGGTTGGCCAGTCAGGCCCTGGAATTCGAACCCTCTGTGCAAAAACATCTCTCCTGCCCAGTACAAAGGAATGCGAGCTGTTCTCGGCGGAGGGAGATCAGGCACAGGCGTCCAAAGACCAGGAAACTTTGCTGGGGGAAAATGGGCTTTGCATCTCGCTTTCAGAGGCTTTAAATCTTAACAAAGTACTTGGAGTCTATACTTTTATTTTTAGTAATAACCAATGGTTACTGTCATTATCCATTATTTTAATTGTTAGTTCAAAGTCCGCCTATACTTATATGGGAGAGAGAGAGAGAGAGAGAGAGAGAGAGGGAGAGAGAGAGAGGAGAGAGAGAGAGAGAGGAGAGAGAGAGAGAGAGAGAGAGAGAGAGAGAGAGAGAGAGAGAGAGAGAGAGAGGAGAGAAAGAGAGAGCATTCTCCACCCCTGCCGGTAGGGGATGAACAAATGAACAAATAAATGTTTAGGGAGGATGGAAACGGGATAATCTGGTGAGGCTGGACTTGCAGATTTGTTCAAGGTGGGTTTGTTGCATGCTAGGAATAAAGAAGAAGAAAGAAAGAAAGCTTTGGAGAAATCGTTCTTGTGGAAGCGTTGGGCCATCTTGATAAGACCCCGGAACTTCCCTTATGTTCAGAACGCTTATCAGTGCACTCCAGCAAATTACTTGAAACTTAAATTCTATTTTCAATTAAGATGCAATCTTTTGTTAATTTGAAAAAAAAATTAAGTTACAGCGCTATTTTATTTTCATGGTGCAAAACTCTTATGGCCCCGCTTACTTTGGTGGCCTCAGAATGTTTATTTGTGGGAGGAGGGTGCAGAGTTGGAGAGCTGTGTCATCATTTGGGGGAATATGGGTCAATTTCATGCCCCTTTAATGCACACCCCTTCGTAATTCATGGCTTTTCTTTCACTTTGAATAGAATTACATGGCTGCTCTGTCAGGATTCAGGTTTGGCGACCCTCATATGGGAATCACCATTACATTGACGTCATGGCTTGATTTACAATGCCAAAACTATACTTCCACAAGCTTTGTGTGTCTTGAAACCTTATCCATGAATGCCAATAGCTGAGGAAAAGCACTCGGTTCACGTAAACTTTGATCTGTTGTATGTAAATCTGTTTTTCTTCTGAATCATCCAAAAAAAAGTCCACAAATCTGATTTTAATCTGCATCCCCAATCCTTTTGTGTTGGAAGTTCAAAATGCATGCTATGTTTATTTGAGTTTATTTTCAACATTGACTTTTATTTTTACTTTGATCATAGGCCTACCTATTTATTGGCTAATAACAAAATACACTCCATGTAGTCGTGAGAAGGCAGTGAACATTTCTGTTTCACAATCAAGTCTGCAGAACTGCTACAAATTTCCAAGTATTCCCTTAGAAATATACTTTCACTTTATGTGTTCACTATTCACTGATTTTAATGCATTAAAATATATTTGCAAAGAGATTCTCTTTTACCAAACCAGTCGTTATTCCATCAGAAGTTTGTTAATTTGTCAAGAACTTTCCTTCTTTATTTAGATTTCGAAGTGGTAAACATTCCTATTTCAAAGTGGATGCTTCAGAAACACATCAAGTTACCTAGCTTTTATAAGATTGGAAGTTAAATTTTAATAAAAAAGGGAATAAAATCCACAGGTTTTTTGGGGGGAGGAAAGAAGGGGAAGAAAAGCAGGAGGAAGTTGGAAACGGTGTGGTTTCCCTGTATGAATTTACTGGTCCATCAGGGTTCCTGTGATGGTCATATAAAGTTTCCTCTCTGACCAAGAAATACTAAAGAAAACAGTGGAGGAGGATAATTAAACATCTTTCTGCTATAATTTTACACTGACATTGTGAGCCTTCTACATCTCTAGAAATGGACTCTTTTGTGGAAGATTGCACTTTTGGCCACTAGAGGGCAATGGTGACCTTCTCCAACTTCTTGCTTTGGGCCTCTGCTTTTGAGGGGCACCATGAAAAGCAGTTTTGTTGCTAGCCTTGTCTGTACCTCGGCAGGGAGGGCAGATTCCCCTTTCTGTGGCTTAGGCTTCTGAGCTGCGCAGGAGCATCTTCTGAGGTGGAGGAGCTGTTTCCGGCAGTCTCTCCTTCTCACTTTTCACTATGTTAGAAAGTTGGGAAATTCTGTGATTTGAGATTGTCTAAATCAAACCTGAGTGGGTGTTGGGGTTAGCTCTTAGTGAGGCAGCTATCTGCCAGATAGATGGGTGGAATGATAGGTGATAGATGATGTTTTTGGTTTTGTTTATTTGTTTGTTTGTTTGTTTTTGATTTTGTGATAGGAGGATAGTTTTGATTTGGGAAGAGGGTGGAATGAATTAGAGGTGGGGGAGGGAGAAGGAGGGACGTTTCTTGATACCTCTGCAATAATATTTCCTCTTTTTCTGAACTATATTTGCAAGGCATTTGCAATTTGCAAAAAAAAATTATAAAGAACTGCAGTTTAATTTTCAGTAAACACTTTGGAGGAGTGTTGAGTTTTAATATAGCAGCAATACTTTACTCCTACCTTTAAATCATTTCTGATATTGCTGTATAAAACTTAACTTTAGCATGGAGTAAAATTTAATTCAAGTTTGGTCCTCAGTCACTGGAATTTAATCATTGAGGTGTTTTTTTTTTTGTTGTTGTTGTTTTGTCTTTCCTCAGTGATATGAAAATTGTGGTTTGTGATTAAATGGCATATTTCAGGCAGCATAAATTTATGTTTGTTACTGTTTGATGGTGTCATTAAGAAAGTTCAGAAGAATTGAAAGAACAAAGGCTATGCTATAATTAAGAGGAAAGCTCTATTAAAAGTAAGTACTGTCTTAAGTGGATACTTGTCTTTTTTTTTTTTTTCAACTGAATAGAGCTGCCTCCCTGGTGGCTCAGCAGTAGAGTTCCATGCAGCTCTGAGCTGGTCTGGAATCTGTGGACATTTGATGAAGCAGGAATCAATGCTAATGGATTATGGGAGGGACGATTAAGTCACTCAGTGGAAAGTAAGATGAAGTGTTTTGTAAACTGATGTTCACTCACGACCAGAGTGTGGATTTAACTTTTCTTAAAAGGCACTCTGACACTAGAAGGCCTTGTGAGCGATGCACATTAGAACTGTAGGCAAAACTTTATTGTCATTTAGTTTGGTTTGGGGACATTTGTGGAGATCCAGGATACTCTCAGGGAGCAAGTGTTGGTCCCCTCAGTTCATGGTTTCAGCTCAGGCAGAGAATCTGGTATCTTGGGATGTTAAACAAGAGAGGAATCTGAGAGAGAACAGAAGGGAAAGAAGACAGAGAGTGTGAGAGAGAAATGGTGCCATTTCTCACGGCAGGCCAGGCACAGGTCTCTATAGTGCTGTCTCCTGTTTTCTCTATCTCCTAAGGTCCCCAGGTTGGACATCTTGAGGGCTGAGCATGGAAGTTGCTGCAAATGGCTCTACTGGCCACAGTGAACAGCAAATAGAGACTTACTCTCGCTGCACTTCTTAAACAATATTTATAAATGAAAACTGCTTTCTTATTAGATCGTCCATGCTGCAGCAGATGGTAGAAAGCCTTTACTTCCTCACCTGGTCCATTCCACTGGAATGATTTTTTTTTTTAATGAGAGGTGATATCAAATTCACCTCTCCCTCTTCAGTTCTTTTATATGGAATGGCTTTAGGCCCAGTGACAACCTTAGTGTAATGATGACCTAATTGTCAGAGCAGGCTGAGTGGTATGAGGCTCCTTCCTAGTCTTAATATTAGCCGCATAGGGATCTTTTCCCAGCTCTCATTGGGTTCCACCAGTGAAGCAAGACTCTGAATAGAGGTCCGGTTATCAACACTGGATTCTCCTTCTCTAAATGAGTAAGTTTGGTGTGATCAGAGCTGATGCTCAAACCGCTGTGGACTTTGGGAATATTTTACCCATAGGCATGTTGTGGATCAGTTTGTCGGGTTTTTATTGTCACTGAGGCTCGGACCACTTATTTAAACCTGGTGGTATCCTTGCTCTGCAGCATGGCTCAGAGGAGGACAAAGGATATGAGCTTAGGCATGCATGTGCAAGGTTAAACCTGACCTTATTGGAGAGTCTGTCTTTTATTCATCATGAAGTTTTCCAATCATCTCTTAAAAGAGATTTATCCGTGTATTTTATGCATATTAATCTTTCCTGTGCATGTGTGCAGTGTGCATGTGTACCGTGTGTGCCTGGCACTCATGGTGGATAGAAGAAGGCAGGGGGTTATCTGGAATTGGAGTTGTAGATAGTTATGAGCTGCTGTGGGGGTTCTGGAAACTGAGCCCTGGTTCTCTGCAAAGCAGCAATTTTTGTTAACCACTTAACCATCTCTCCTGGCCTTTTCCAATAACTTTGACTTTAAAATATAGCAATAAATGTTGTTTCTTTTGATTAATCGGGTTTTTTTCATCTCCATGTACATCCTTCATGGACAGTACATTACCTGATGCTGGTCTCGCCCACTGTGGTCAGCACTTCCAGTACTCTGTATTTAAAGCTCCTTTGTATATGGAAAACTGGAGAAGACTAACCAAAAATTATGCTGAGGTTCAAACGCTGCCTCTTCTGTCAAAACAGACCTCGTAATAATACCTGTGTCCTAGGATTGCTATAAAGGTAAAATCAAGTTGAGCCTGATGCCTAGTGACTCACCAATAAAATCTGAAGCTACTGAGCGCATAAAAAAATAGACCTGGGGACTCTGGAGACACTTCAGCCAGTTAAGGAGTGCTTACTGAATAGAGAGAAGGACCTGAGTTCAATCCCTGGAACACATTTTAAAGGCCAGAGGCATGCACTTTTAATCCCAGTTCCGGGGAGGTAGAAACAGGCCAATCTTTGGGGCTCACTGGTCAGCCAGGTGAGCTTATTAATGAGCTCCAGGTTCAAGGAGAAAACTCATCTCAAAAGCCAAGATAGATGACAGCTGAGGAAAAGTATCTAAAGTTTTCTGTGGCCTTCACAGGCATGCGCAAAGGCATGCTCACGCACAGCCCTGTGCATTGAGTCTTATAGACTAACTATGCCAGCCAGCAGCTCCTTCTTCAAATACTGTAAATCTTTGTTCTAGACTGGGGCATCTCTCTGTAAGTGATGGAGTGTTCGTTAGTGCCTTCCTCTCTTTGAATGATTTCATGTGCTTAGCTGATCCATCCTTCATCCATTTAGAATTTTCAGAAGGCAGTGTAGATTTTCGAGATGGTTCGCGCTTCCGGGAAGCACTCACCTCTTTGGTACATTTGTGAATTTTGTTCCCACTGTTCATTTCACATATGGGTGGCTGTGGGAAGTTACCCCGAAGTAATGTCTTCCTGGGAAAGCCGCCCGCGCTTGTGATGGGGAGATATCCATCAGGGGTCTGCTTTCGTGTAAAAACGGCTCATTACTATTCCAGACAGGCTTAAAAGATAATTAGTCTCTTGATAAATTGTCTCAATTTCAAGACTGTTCCTGTTTGTTTTTCAGGTAAATGTAGTTTGGGATTTCAAGGGGTTTGAGCAGTGACAATTTTAACTCCTGAAGAGACAGCAGCTGAAGAAGTCTGTGCCCCACCCAGTAGTTTCTGTCTCTTACGGTCCCAGAGAAAAACAGCGAGGAAAAAACTCCCAGGTGTCTCACTCTCCTCACACCCTTATTGGTTTCCCAGCTGTTTTTACACTCTTTATCGCAGCCAGCCTGGGCATCGCAGGCTCCTGGGCCCTCCGTTTTCCATCTGCAGCCTACTTGAGGCACCTGTTCTTGCCCCAAGCTAGTGTTCTCTCTCTCACTTTTTTTTCTGCCTAAAACAAGAATATCTTCTGTATTCACCTGGTACCATGGATAGCAGAGAAAGCCAACTTTCTGAGATCCTACTATGTGCCATGTGCTGACCCTATCCCTCTATCCTTCTATACAGCCTCTGGAGGCACAGGGACGCTACCAAACAGCGAGATAGATAGATTGCTCTCAGGGAAACTCAAGACGCTTGGGGGTGAGTTTGCACACCTACTCTGAGTCAATGCTCAGCAGTTTCGTACTATGTGGGATGTGTGTCATATGCCTGGGCCTTCCTAGCAATCAGGGGCAGAGTGTTATGATGGAAAATATGAGCTAATCATGTGACTCTAGCGCCCTGCACCATCATCCCAAAAATTATTCACAAGAGGAGCTCCTGAGAGCTACTGCTTAAATTCTTCTCAGTAGGATTTCTTTTTGTCAATGATCTCACAAGCATCTTAAATGGCTCAGTGGATGGCAGCCTGTTAACCACCTCTCAGGGAACCTGGGAAGCAGCAGGTGATTCCTTAACTTTGTTCATTAAAATGTTCTGTCTAATGTAGGGCGAACTAAAGTGGTTGCTTGTGTAACTTCCTCCAAAGACTTACACTTTGTGTCCCAGGGTATTTTTCATCTTTCTTGACAGCCCTACAGATATCAGAAACCGACTTTTCATAACTTTGGATGTCCAGAATTTACTGAACACTAAGCCATTATGGCATTATGCTAAAAGGATTCCAGGTACTCTCGGACTTTCTACTTATAAACACACTGGGAATGATGGTCAGCATCTCACAAGGAGTGAACACATTTCTGTCCGGTGTTCTACAGCAGATAGCAAACAAAGCTGGGATGCAGATCCAGACATCAGGAACCAAAGCTTGGCTATCATATTGGAATGTTCTTAGAATCCGGT
Source organism: Arvicola amphibius (assembly GCF_903992535.2). Taxonomy (NCBI): domain Eukaryota; kingdom Metazoa; phylum Chordata; class Mammalia; order Rodentia; family Cricetidae; genus Arvicola; species Arvicola amphibius. Next base: position 29,407,618 of record NC_052061.1, on the reverse strand, counting down.
GTCTAACCGAACTGATGAAAATATGTTCCACCATGCTCATTTCTCATCTTCTTCCACCACCTCACTCCTGAAATTTGACAAAAGGGTTGCACCAAACAGCCTTCTGATCACTGCGGCTGTGTGGGTGGATTACTTATTGTTACGAGGGCTGAAGATTCAGTTTTTATCACATATAACTCTCAAAAATCAGATGTATGACATCGGCAAAGAAATTATATACTATTCAAGTAAGCCTTCCTGTAGACATGAGGTTCTAGCATCAATAGGAGAATCCAAAATTACATAGTTACCCTTGAGCACATAGTAGTACCCCTACTGACATTGAAGTGAGCTGTCTTTGATCTTAAAATAATCTCTTTTCATTATCTACTAGCAGATGTCAAGTTCATTTGGACAAAACCACATGCCTAGGCACACGTACATGTGCACATACACACACAGATAGTGCATGTGTGTGTATTTAATTTAAAAATAAGTTTAGTACAGGTACTTGTGACCTGTTGCTTTAAAACATTATTTAATTTAAGGCTGTGTAAAAATACAGCCTGTCACATCCTCGGACAGTTAAGATGTGAGACTTTTTATGACTCTTACGTGGGAGTTGATAGTTTGATATCCTATTTGATAATCTTTTGTACTTGGTTTTGGTCTTTAGCTCTTTCCTGCTGTGCAGTGATTTTCCCAGGATGTATCTTTTCCGTGTTTCTACTGAGGACAAATTGAGAATGTTGCTTGTGGCACTCAACTTTGTAGCACTAACACGTTGTATCAAGGGTGATTTGTTTATAAAGAGAAACTGTGACCACAATTTTAATCCATGATGGATTGGTTCTTTTGTTTTGTCGGTTGGCAAGGCAGCCTAGGATGATGGGAGTGAATTATGATACTGTGTGTGCGTGCGTGTGTGCGCGCGTGTGTGTGTGTGTGTGTGTGTGTGTGCGCGTGCGTGCATGCGTGCGTGCGCGCGTGTGTGTGTGTGTGTGTGTGTGTGTGTGTGCGCGCGCGTGCGTGTGTGTGAAATCTCTTACTTTATTATCAGGAAACAAAAATAATGAAAAAAGAGATCTGGGTCAGACAGTCCCTTCAAGGGTACAGCCCCAGTGATAGTAAAACCTCTCATTAGGCCCCACCACCCGAATTTTATGTTTCCTTTATCTCCCAATAGCACCCATACTAGGGAAAGTCTTTAACACTTGTGCATTGAGGGTATATGCAAGATCCAAACTTTGACAGTGCTCTTAATTTACCTACCACAAACCTAGCAATGCCCTTTGTAAGGAGTTGTCTTGAGAAGAATTATTCTGTCATCAGAGGTTATGAGTTGAACATAGAGCTGTGGTAAAGTTACAAAAGGACTTTTCTTAGTGAGTCGACATTATCTGTACTGCAGAGAGTACTCAGTCTCCTATAAAACTTGAGGTTGCAGCAGTCCGTGATGCAGAAGATGGGGAAATACTAACACAGTGGGCTGAAGAAAGCACACGGCACTTCCACCTCAGTAAGCAAAGATGGCTTTCAGAAGGTAGGATGGAATTCAACTCCTGCATGTTAGATAGGGACCGCAGAGGCCATCTAGACTAAAGAACTGTGCCAGTAGGGGGTCTTGTTTCTGGTATCACACCACAGTGATGATGTGGTACTCCTGCTGATGTACAGATCTTTGTTCCTTTAAGAATACCATTGGCACATTGACATATGCAACTATTAGAAATACTTAGGTTGAGCCAAACTCACTCCTTGAAGGTTATGTTATTTGAATTTTGGTGTCATAGAATAAAAGTCATTCTTTCTTCCCACTGTGACTATTTCTTTTTTATCTTCCAGGATGGCTTCTTCCACTCTCCACACGTCCAGATTACACACCCCATTCATTTTTCCCTCCAAACTTCTTCACAGAGATGGACTGTAGACTGAAATTCAGGCAGCCGACTGTAGATTATCAACTCCCTTCTACACACTTTTTTATTGCAGCCCGAGGCTACATTACATTAGCTTTTATTGCCAGTCACATCGCCCAGAGGACTTATGCTCCACAGTTTATTTGTTTATTTGTTTTTCCTTATGTGTTGCTGTTAAGTCACATTTCCCCACCTGTCCCTGTGCATATAAGACATGATAAGGCACCTTCTGCATATTATAGGCACTAAAACCAAGCTGCTCTGCTTCAAATTCTGGCCCTGAGACCTACCAGCTGCACAAGTGTCTTATTCTCTTTCCTTTCTTTCTTCCTTTCTTTCTTTCTTTCTTTCTTTCTTTCTTTCTTTCTTTCTTTCTTTCCCTCTCTCTCTTTTTTGTTTTAATCTCAGTTTCTCTAACACGTAGTGATATTCACTATCAGGTGGCTCTGACATGAAATTATATTAATATGAAAAATCTTTATGCAGTGCGTGGAGTAAGAGTATATTACAGTCCTTTTGTATTCCGTATTTTTACATATTTTCCCCTGAAGTGTTGCACCAAATATTTTTAAATTTAAATTATTATTCTGTTATACAGACTATCCATCATCTCTGTTAATCTCATTCTCTGGGTTGGTTTACCAACATCTGTTGGCAAAAACAGACTAAAGGGACAAAAATAGCAATACCCAGATGCAAACAGGGTTAGAGTCATGTTCAATCATTCAAAGTTTGTTTGAGTGATCCAGCAACCCCGAAGAACACCTCCTGTCCGTAACTCATTCCTCGTATGCACATTTATCTTTTTGTTTCCTTGATCGTCTATTCCGTCACAGAATCACTCCTCTGTGATTGGAAAATAGACTCCTGTAAAAAGGTCCTATAAAAAGAAATTTGCTTCTAGTAGGAGTCTTAAAGGACCAGAAAGTGCTTTTACTAGTTTCTGTGGAAGCCAGAGCAACAACTCAGCCCCAGATTCTCCGTGTTTTAAATTTGTGTTCCATATATTGTGTGTGTACAAATACAGAGAAAGAGAGGTAGAGAGAAGAAGAGGAGAGGGAGGAGAGGGAGGGTAAGAGAGGAGAGGACAGCCATTAATATGGACGGTGAGGGATCATTTTACTCATAACATTAGTGATATAGCAGAGGTCGTGCCTCTGCAGCAGTGGCCTTCCATTTATAGAGAAGACAGCCATGGTGTCTCCACCCATCTGGTTCTACGGCAGGATCTGGCCATACTTCTAATTCTCCAATATCCTGAGGTACCTGGTGACTTCCTGAACCTGTCTCTCTAGCCTTCCTGCAGGAACTGTGCTACCTACAGGTTGTGAGTGTTTTTATTGCTTTCAACTGAGCAATCTGAAATGCTTCATTTCCCCACATTATATTATTATTATTATTATTATTATTATTATTATTATTATTATTATTATTATCATTTTGCAAGACCTTTGTGAGGAAGGAGTCCACTGCAATACCTAGGCAGGGAGTTTGGAGTTTGTATTCTGCAGAAAGGCTGCATAGAATGTTAGGGTACAGATTAGAACACAAAGAAGCTTTGTTAAACATTAGCTTGATTTCGGTCGAGTGTTGGTATGGTAGGCAGTATCAAATATTAGGACTTTCACAGAGCTGCCTGATATAGTTCAGTGTAAAAAAAATATTTCCAGGGATCCCCACAGGAGACAGTGTGACACACCACCCTTTGTATGGCAAATGTTTTCCTGTATGGGAGGAGAAATGATGGGTCATATACAGATTTAAGCCCGTAAGCCATTACAAAAATCTTCAGAGTTAGAATAGGTAGGGATTCTGCGGTATTGGTTTGTATATGAAAGTAGCCATCATCGGAATGGACAAGTTACTCTACTACATCTCAGCTCCTGGGCCGAGCAGTCTGCATACCTCTTGGTAGTATGACAGCCTCTAGTTTGGTCCTAAATTGCTGACAGTTTTGAGTTCATGAAACTAGATTAGTATGAGAGGCAGGGCACACAGTTCTTGAATGTGCTCTGTACTATTGGCACTCAGTCATATTGTTTTAGAAGCCTCTGTAGTATATCTAATTAGCTAAATGATTGAACCATATAAGTTTTTTTTTTTTGAAAAGTAAGAGCATTCTTTGTCTGAAACTAAACTTCCTAGTCTCAGACTCTTGGAGTCATACATTTCATTTCCTGTGCACTATTTCTGTCTGGTCATGCGGAACACAGATCTGGACCACGGACTAAAAAGGCCTAGGCAAATCGAAGTGAGGCTACATGGGAAGCCAGGCAATGTCAGCAGTTACTAGTTTTTCATGGTCTATGGATATTTAAAAAAAAGCACAGTTTGGGACTGGAGAGATGGATAAGCCCTCCAGACTATGTGATGTTTTTGCAAAGGATTAAGATTAGTTCCTGGAACCCACACAACAGCTCCCAGCTAACTGTTACTCCAGGTCCACAGGATCTGATGTCCCCTTTTGGCAATTGTGTACATACATATAGAAGGCAAAACGCTCATATGGGATAAAAATAATAAAAGCTTAGATAGTTAAAGGTTTTAAAATGAGACATCTTTGACTATAGTGGCAGAGCTAGTTTTAGGCTTCAATGCCAAAAATAAAACAAGACAAAAACAAATTAAGGTCCATTTATGGGAAGAATTCTAATTCACAATGTTCTTCCCTAAAATACATGAATAGTAAACAGATTTGTCTTACATCACTTTACTATATATACATTGTAAATAGACACAGCTGCGGTATAAGACATAAGTTTTATTTTCACTATTATTTTTTAGAGTCCTAAACGGCACTCTATAAATCAAGCATCACTTTTAGAATTATCTTAGAGAAAAAAAAAGTTTAGCGCTTAGCACCAGGCACACTTTCCTTCAAAGTAATGCCCTGTTGATTCTTGGGAGTGTCAGTCAGGACTACATCCTGTCAAAGAGACCATGTGTTTGAAACAAATGATGGATCATATCACAAGGAATCATTTCTGAAGCCCTCTCCCAATCACCCCTTTTCCTTCCATACCTGCCTTGCAAGCCTGAGATGTAATTTACAATCGTGAAAAAATAAGCCTGTGTTCTTTCCTTACTCGATGCACACCCTCTGTCCCACGTCTCACAAATGGACAAACATCACCTGTCAGCAAGTTCGTGGCCAATTGCTGACAAATAGTTTTCCTAATAGGCTGCCCTCAGGCTCAGTCCCTCCAGGCAAACAGCAAAGGTTTTGCGGATAAATAGCTGTGTGACCATCGAAAGCCAATTGACCTCAGCTTTTTCATCCATAATGTGGCATTTTGGGGACTTTTCAGCTGTAAAATAACCTGGATCTCGAGTCTTTGTCCAGAAATCATTTGACGTCATGCTTGCCAATTCTCCCTTCTTAGGATTCTAGTAGAGGAGACATGCGGAGGAGAACAGCAAGAAATTAATGCTCAGGTGTGGTTGGTCCGAGCAGAGTAGATGTCCGCAGGAAGTCATGGTGCCCAAGCTTGGTACCCTCTGTGCAGGCTGTCCTTGAATACCAGCTTCGAGGCTTTGGGCATTGTTCCCCACATCCTGAGAAAGTTTCACAGGTTGTGAGGCAGAAGAGTGTCCAGTGTTTTTCTTAAATGATTTCTGGACCAGGATGGACAAAAGCTAATAGGAAGAATAAAAACTCTAGGGGGTGAAGTCTGCCTGAGGAGGAGGGTGGTGCAGATGCCACACCTTGACTGAGGCCTTATTGCAACAGCTAAAATGAACACAGTGTGCTCAGCACTTTCCACGAATTATCTCCATTCATCTTTAGCACAACATCAATGAGGTGGAAACTCTAATTACCTCCATTTATAAAAGGTGGAAAGAAAGATTAGAGATGGCCAAATCACTTTTCTCAGCGTTATGGCGTTGAAAAGTGGAGAGACACAACTTTGAGGCCAGCGTTCCTGTGTTTTGTGTTGTTCTGTTATAGCCAGCAGATTTCAGATACTTCCAATGGTTGATTCATGAGACGAACTACTAATTGTTCAAGGAGAGATATGAAGGTCTTGACTGAGTGCCTGAAACTGGCCCTCCTGTAATTAATCTCGTTTTGTCTTGTTAGGCCTATAACAAAAGCCTGCGATGGCACGCAGACAGTCTCCGAGGATTTGAATTCAGGACAGAAATTATCTGGGAAACTTATCCCGTGATATTCCTGCTCTGTCTAGGATTGATGGATTCTTGGCTCAATCCCCACCCAGGGTGATTTAAAGATGACACAGAGTGTTATGTTTTCTGAGACGTGTTCACACAACCTAAATATTTTAAAAAGAAGTGTTAGACAGTAAGAAGTTGTGTTTCCAAGATTCATACTCTCTCCTGAAGTTGGGCTGCTGTCCAGCCTTTTCGTAATGAAGGGAGGATGCCACCAAGAGTCTCACATCACAGTATGCGTTTCATACTCAGCGTTTACAGAGTACATTTATGAGCTGTTGAAGGAAGACACATGCTACCATCAGTAGCTGCTCTCTACTTCTTGAGATAGGATGCATGTGAAAGATGACGAAGAAATTCACACTCCAGGGCTTGTGGGACATTTTACCACAGACAAAACTCATCAGTGGATTCAAATAAATAATCTAAGTTGGATTTCAGGAGTACGGCACAAAGTACCAAAACTGACATTTCAATAAATCATTTCAAAACAAATGTAATTGCCAACACACGGTAGTGATCTGCATCAGTAAACAAAGTTCCTCAGGTGTCTATGCTTTGTGCTTTGATCTACCGTAATCTTATGCTCTTGGGTCTTTTCTGTTTATATACAACTGGTTGTATCTTTTTAGCAAGCTCTTCATTTTTCTGATAACTCACTGTGTACAAGAAGTTTCTTACATTGCCTGAATCCACATTTCTTTTATAAAAGACTAGATTGGAAAGACTGAGGAAAAACATGAAAATTAATAGCCCAACTCTGATGAAAATGTATAGACAGAAGTTTTTATGACTTGCTTGACCAGAGGCTCTGTTCCTAATCTAGCTTGTGGGCATCATATTTTTATTTGGACAAAAAAAAAGCTAAGTGAATGGCAGGTGGTTGAACACTCAAGAATTTAATTCTCAGCCCTACATGGAGCCTCCAAAATGTGTGGCTAAACTCACTTAAGTGAATAGTGTTTGAAATAAAGAAAATACAAGATTTATGGGTAAGAATATGAGCTGATTAAATACATGGAAAGGGTATTAGTCCTGTAGAAATGCTTGTATTTGCTTGTTGCTGAGACCGTCCATACTTTGTAGGTATTGGTCTTCCTGATTTTACATTTGCACAGGAAACCATTTAAACCATATTATTTTTTTTTCAGAAGATGGTTTCCTTCTGTGGATTGCTCCCCTTGGTGCATACTTTCTTGCATAGGGCTGATTCAAATTTAGAACCAAGTAGTTTTGGGAACAGTGGAGGCTCTTCCTTTCAAGGCTCAGCTATTATTACTACCAGGGAACAGTGAGGATGCCATTCATATGACCTCAAATGTGAGAAAATATGCTAATTTGTCTTTAATTTCTGTATTAAACTGAATAGAAACTAATTTGTCAAAAATAATTATGTCTTCAGAGGTGCCAGGTTGGATTGCTATGGATATTTGACTGTTGCCCTGTGAGGGGCCCTTGAGTTGTAGGGTGTACAGATGGGGGTCTTCTGGGCTGCTGATTCCCATTATACCCTCTATGACACTCTTAGGGAGTATTTCTGGCTGTAAGGCTTATTGCGGCTGAGAGATTTCCGTAAATATCCCTCTGTATCTAGTTCTCTCTCTGCTTAATCCCCAGTGACTGCAATGCTCTTTAGAAGAGAAAACAAAACAAAACCCACCAACCTTTAAAAAATCTCAGAATTCTTAGGGCATGTGTGCTTTTCTTGATACAAAATCTTGTGATTGGATTCTGGTGCTATAAATGTAAATCAAGAAATCTAAAGTGATTTGGAAGGGAGACCTAAGAAGACCCAATACACTTGTTATAGTGAACATGCAGGGACCAGGGCCAGTAGCTAAAGCTAATGGTTCTTTATAGGTTAATTGGTAATATCTTGTCTCTAACATATTGATCCCTATCAAGATCACTATTAACACATCAGAGTTTACAAAGTTGATTTTTGTGCCTTCTCATATTTTGGGGCTTTTTGTTTGGGCTTCTGGATCAGAATAGTTTAAAGTCTGTATCCCCCTGGGACAACAATAGAGACAGAATGCACATTCTTCTTTGATCTTGGCTTTACGGTCCATCATCTTATTCACTTTTTTTAGAATGTGAGAGTCTCATCTACATTTACGGCAATGATCAAAGATTCAAGTGACAAAGTGGATTTTGATGAATTGTAGTCAATTTTATTACTCCAATCTTTATCTATGGTATGACATTCTGAGTACAGTTCAGGTTACAGCTGTTTAACAGAGCTTCCTCATCTATACAACTAGACGGTAGCAACTACCAAGGGTCAAGTGTGCAGTGAATGCTTGTGTTGATTTTCTGTGGTTATAATAAAATATTTGAGGAATGCACATGAAAGAGGTTTCTTTGGGCTAATGGTTTTGAAGGTTTTAGTTTGTAGTCATATTGTTCCTAGGTTGGTGGTATTACAGAACGGTCAAGGAGAACATGGTGAGCAGCGTTGCTCATCTAGTTGCGGCTGGGAGGCATAGAGAGTACAGAAGAGGGTTGAAGGATAAGGTATAGACAGCCAGGATTCACATCCTGCAGCTAGATCCCAACCTGTTAAGTTTTCATCGCTTGCCTATAGCCCATCTAATTATGAAACAATTAATGGATTCAGCCAACGATAAGATCAAAGCCCTCATAATTCACTCCGTCCCCCAAGTCCGTTCTCAGAACAGTGATGCACTGGGGACCAAGGCTTCAATACATGACATTTTGGAAGCATTTCAGATTCAGACAGTGCTTGACAAATGCTAGTTGCAATACTGTGTAAGTATATAATATGTCCGTCCGAGGGAAAAGTGGAGCAACAACAGGTTTCTGTTTCCACCCTGAGGTGCGTGGTTGGAGTTGCTCTTTGGAATTGGTACTGAGTTCCAGGGTGGCCGCATACATATCCGCTCCTTGCGTTGAGCTCCACTGACGGCCACTAAGGAGCTGCTCCTTCCACATCACACTGTCACTTAGACTGAGGAGACGCTTCTTGTCACCTCTGACCCTTCGATGCCTTACATCAGAAAGACGTTGACATCTATAATGCTTCCTTCTCCGCATAAAGCGCATTTGCATAATGTTGAGGATGCGAAGAACTCAATTTTCTCTACCAGTTCCTTTGTTTTTGAGCTTTTATGTGATTGTAATTGAAATTTCAGGAGAAATCTTCAACTCAGTGCTTCCGACGGAACTATGATGCAAGACATTAATGGAAATCACCTAATTTAAGATTTTCTAGCAACCAGATTCTTTTTTTAAAAAAGAGAAAGGTAAAGAGTGGTGTTAGTTTGTACATACATATATAATTAATTACAGATATATACATATGTTAATTTGTACATATGTCTAAATGTACATAAATAGTCATCTTAATTTGTATATCTATGGCATTGATAAAATGTTATACCACCACATATAACAAAATACATTTCGTGCATTTTAGTGTTATGAACATGATTATTTCTTACTGCAACTTAGACATAGGGTGTGTTCTTGGAATTTATACCTCATCTCAGTTTGGTCTGTACACATTTTAAACGCTCTATAGCTACATGTATTTTGTGAAAACTGTACAAGTGTGTGCAGAACTCGGCTCCTCAAAGAACAACACTAGGGGTGAAGGAGATACTCTGTTGAACACCTTGTCATGTTATCTTATTTCGCAGTCAAAGCATCTCTATACTCCCACCCATATCTTTCAGATAAGGTAATAAAAGCCTCAGAAACCTTAAATAATCTTCTCTCGTGTGCTCATTATTATAAGTAAGATGCAGCACTTGAATCTATGCGGAAATATTTTGTTTCTCTTTCAAACAGCGTTTCTACACCACTACAGCCATTCAAGAAAAAAGAGGAAGAAAATGATAACATCGTGCAAACAGTACTAACATGAATGTAGCAGCTCAGCAAGCATAGGATATTAATAAATTAATAACATGTTCTTAGACGTTTATGATCATATACTATAGTTTATTCATATCTCCTATGTGATTATGGCTGAAATGAATCTCAGTTTGCCAATTTCATAACTAGCTAGGAAGGAAGAAGATGAAATAGTACAATAAACTAATCTACTCCCAATGGTGCCAAGTTTGTCTGAGGAATCAGATTCTCATGAAGAGAGCATTGCCATGGAACATCAGAACTGCAAACAGTAGTAGTAGGGGAAGCTGTAGTACTTTGACCATGCAAATAACTACCATTGTTTTCATTTTGGGTTCTATATCTGAGACATAGATTCATGTCATGGAGGCACAGTATATCAATTTTGTTTGTCCTGGAGATGAGGCAGCCAGATTTGGAGTTTAGACTCTACTTCCAAAATGTCTCAGGAGTGGGAAGCACGTTAGCATTTACTGGCAGATGGGGCTTAACTACTGTTTCAAAATTTCAAGCAAACGGCTTCTTGATGATTTAAATTGTGGTGGTTGACTTTGAAGAAGAAATAAGTCAAAAACATGTTTCAAAGGACAGTCTTAGTGTACCTGTGTTCACGGATCCATTTGTCTCAGGTTTGTTTATGTCATGTTGACCAACGCGTAGCAATTTTGCTCAGCCCAGAGTCAGTGTAAAATGCATGAGTAAAATAAAGTTCTCGTGCTCAGTTTGAGGGAACAAACAAGTCCGAAAGACACCGACAAGTGGAGGAAACAATAGTTAGTGGTGCTAAGCGTGGGAGTAAAGCACAGCTGGGGTGTGCATCAGTTAAGTGCCCAGCATGTACAAATGAGAGCCACCATTTTCTTGAGCCCTAGGACCAAGGTGAAGACATCAGGGGTGTTCCTTACTATTGCTGGAATGTGCTAAAAGATAAGTGGAGAAGGGAGACGTTGGGGAAGAAAGAAGGAAAATTAAAAACTGGGAAAGAAGATTAAAAGTAAGAGCAGCAAAGGAGGGCAAGATATTAGTATCCTGGCTGACATTTTCATGAATTCTATTCCCCACAATTGTCCTGGGAAGTGGAAAGGACCATGAGAAGCATCACATTCATAGGGATGCCAAGGTCGTGCTTGGCTTCCTTCTAGTTGCTTCAATCCATTCTGGCAATGAAGGTCTATCTTCACACCCATGTATCAGGAGAGAGACAGACATCTGTCTCTTCAGGTTAAAAAGGTCAAAGATGATGGGAACCAGGCTTGTGTAAAGAAATGTCTGGAATGAAGAAAACATTAGACTGTAGCTCCACTGAATAATGAATATCAGTTCTGAGGCAATGCCTGAAAGAAAACACCTCATACATATTTGAGGGATTTCTTTGAGGAAGGATGTTATCAGATTTTAACCTCTGATTCTCTCTCATAGATATATGTCTATGTCTATATCTATATCTGTGGACGAAATGTGAGTCTCTGGATGAGAAATTTACAGTAAATCTGCACTGTTCTTTTGAAAAGAGATATGAGCTCTAAGCAGAAGGCCTTGGAGTTGTTTTCCAGAGGGCAGTAAGCATAGCAGTCATTCATTCATCTTGAGCTTCATAAAAAATGCCATGTTGGTGGGGCGTGACTCTGACTGTTCTTTGACTCCAATTTCCTTAAATTAATAGATTTTCAATTTTTCCCTTTCTCAGGATGATAAACATTTTCTTAGTGTGTTAGTCAGCTTCGCATTATTGCAATGAAGTGCCCGCCGCTGGATGCTTCTAAACTAGAGGTTCCTTTCAGCTCAGAGTACAGGTGGTCAAATGCAAATCAAGTGGCCCTCATACTTTAGGCCTCTATCAAACACAGCATGTCATGTGAGAGTGGATGCTGACTTGTCTACTCAAGAAGCAGAGGGAGGAGGGGGAGGAGAAAGAAAAGGGGAAAGAGAAAGAAGCAGCCATGCCCGGTCTCTTTTGAGGGCAGGTTTACAAGGACCTAAGGATCTGCAGCAGGTCTCTCCACCTAGAGACCACGATTTCAAATATATATATTTATATATACATGCCAAGTACCCAGATTTTAGATGCAAACCTTTGGGCAACGTCTCTTTCTGCTTTAACATTTCTATTTTCTAAACTGTCTTGTCTCTTATTCTATTATTCACTGTTACTCTATTTAAGTAGAGTTTCTTAGTGCCGTTTTCTTAGCGTTTTCTCCAGGCATCCTTCAACACATACCTTCCTGTTTCCAATGACGACTTCCCTTTCTGGAATTATCAGCCTTGCTACTGTCTAATGCTCTGGCTATTAACTTTTTTTTTTTTTTTTTTTTTTTTTTTTTTGGTTTTTTGAGACAGGGTTTCTCTGTGGCTTTAGAGCCTGTCCTGGAACTAGCTCTTGTAGACCAGGCTGGTCTCGAACTCACAGAGATCCGCCTGCCTCTGCCTCCCGAGTGCTGGGATTAAAGGCGTGCGCCACCACCGCCCGGCCTGGCTATTAACTTTTACGTTTGATCATTTCTTGTCTTCTGTATTCTAATAACATCGATATCATCTACCCAGTTATTCACTCACTCAGAAAAAATTCACAAGCTGAAATTCCATCTTTGAAACGTCATTTTGCATCTATTACAAGCTACTATTAATTTTTGTTTCTAAAAATATTTTCAGAGTTTATGCACATTACTAATCCTAGTGCCATCTTAAAGTTCCAGTCCACCATTTTCCCTCTGAGATTCCCACTTATCCTTCTAGTTGCTCTCTTTGTCTTTGATGCTCAATTCTACTCCACCCTCCTCCATGTGAGTATCATGTCATGCCAGGTCACATGACCAGATTATTCATGTTTAGTACAAGGCAGGCTATACTAGTCATGAGTAACATAATCATAGATCAAAACAGCTAAGGTGCTTAAAAAAGATGTATATTTGGACTTATAGTCCAGCCTTGTGGAGGAGTGGGTACAGGATTAAAGCTTAAATTATTTTGAGCTCTGTCTTCCCAAACCTCTGTCTTTGTACATCCCCATCATTTGCACACATAGACATCTTCTTACTTCTGCTTCCTGTCAGATACTGACTCCAAACATTATTACTCATGGGAGGTCTTCCCTATGTGACAAAACAACAGTGCTTACTGAACATCTTACAACAAACCTTTTGTGCTCGTAGATGATCAAAGCCAGCAAAGACTAGCCGTATGTCTCTTCTAATAAACTCCAAAGACGTCAGATTGCCTTACTGAGTTCCATCCTTGAGAATATTTTCTGCGTGTTGTGAAGGTCCCAACTTCAGTTGTGTGTTCAGTCTTACACTAAACAGTGGGGTTTGGACAGAAAACAAATCTCACTAACCACAGAGATGCTCTTAAATTGTTGGGTGGGTAGATAGATGAGTGGATATATTAACCAATTTTTTGTCTTCTCTAAACGTTCCCTGCATCTTAACTACCCTGTAGAAGTCATTATAATACAGCTTTCTGAGTGTCAAACCTCCATATCTTGGATGCTATAAATTCTGAATTAGCATACTTACTCACAGTCCATAATATCAACTTTAGAAAATGGATGAAACGCATTCTTGTTTGGTTGAAAGAATGATAAATATGCACATGGATAAGTCACTGACGGTGGTCATAAGATATTTTTGCATCGAGGTCCAATATATTGAATACTAATATATCAAAGATCTAAAAGTGACTTTGAGGGCCATTTGATTTTTTATGTTTCATTATTTATATTGATTTAGGAGGGACTGTTCAGAGAAGTACATGCTATTAACCTCTAGTCTCACAGCATAATTGTGGCAGAGTCAAGCATACAATGTTAGCAGTTTGGGCTTTCTTTCATAGACTAGAGTCTCTCAATGCCATCCAGTCATGAGTGCTAGAACTGCAGTTTGCTCCACTATGCACAGCTGCACTAAGAGGTTTAAGTCCTTGTGAGCTACAACCTCGGTTACCCCTCTTCTTGTCTCAACAAATGTCCATGTGATAAATAATTAATATATTCCAGACCCAACAGGAAATGCCATAAGAGATGCTAGACCTCTGACTCTTCATAACACAGACAATGAAGAGATATTGGCAATGGCCATACTACATAAGCATAAGATACAAGAGGGGTATCTCTCTTGCCATATGATCCAACACTTGCTTTATATTCTTTCGTTTTGTTTTCTGTTTTTTGTTACTACTTTTTATAGATATCTACTAGACTTAATTTACAAAGACACCCGAAGCCTTCTTTGTGTTGGTCTTTTATGTCCCAGTACTCAAGGGACTTAAGGACAGAAGGCAGAGGGATATGGTGGCAGTAGCTGCAGGCTGTTTATTATTAAGCTCTCCACTAGTTGTAGTCTCTGAGATACCATATGGGCAGTGTTGGTCAGTCCTGTCATCACTCCACCGGGTCTCATGGATAACCTTCCCTAGTTAGTGCATAGGGGTAATCTCTATACTACTTTAAGTTGAGCAATTAAGCTGCTGGTCAAGAAGATGGGAAAACAACTGTCTTTTTTTTAAATCCCATACACTAGTTATCTTTAACTGACAACTTTACTCAGGCTAAAATCACCTGGCAATGGAGTCTCAATTGAGGAATTTCTTATATCTACTGTGGATGGCACCATTTCCTGGGAAGGTGTCCTGGGCTGTACAAGAAATTTAGCCTAGTATGAGAATGTGGTAAGCCAGCAAACAGCATTCCCCTATAGGCTCTGCATTGTTTCTACTTGAGTCTGTATCCCTGACTTCTTCCAATGGACAACTGCAATATCAAAGCTGAAATAAACCATTTAGTCCCCTAAGTTGATTTTTGTTAGACTCTTTTATCATAGAAGAAAGAAAACTAAAATGCATCGGTAGTGCAGGCAGCCTGTACGATTGCTACTAACAGGGTTTGTTACTATAACAAAATACATGAGTCAGACTACATTTAAAAAATTATAGATAATTTGGGCTTATATTTGTGGATGGATATGTCAACATAACAATATATAGGCTATGCATAAGGCTTTCTTTGCTTGCGTCTCATCATCAGGACACCTTTGTTTCTCTAGGGCAGTATGATAGCTCCCCTTTTTACAATGCTGCCAGGTATCAGTCATGAGGATTTAACCTAAACACTAGTCTTTTTTAACCACTTTCTAGAGACCCTTCTCTAGGGTATATAGTTGGGTTAATCTTCTGCTTAATACTGGACTGAATTTGCATGGTTGTTTCTCTCTCTCTCTTTCTCTCTTTCTCTCTCATTTGTTTGCTCACCTGCTTTTGCTCTCTTATTTTGGTTATGCTATTATTCTTGCAGGGTTCTGTTACATCGATTAAGTCACCTGGGAATCTAGTTTCCAATCCCATATTATGATTTCTTGTGATTTTTAAAATATGTATATTTTTTCTGAAAATCTCACTTGTGACTGAGAGAAGGAATTCTCAGAGATTTTCACATGGGGAGGGGGTGATGATACAGCTCTGTTTTTTATTATAGAGCTGACGACAAGGTATTTCTTAGGAAAATACATAGATCAGTTTTGGAGCCTTGGTTTTTGGTACGCATGACATATTTTCAGTTTTCAGAACAACAAAAAGCAAATACTACTCAAAATAATTCCACCTGTAGAGTAATGGAAGTTTTTCCACTAGAAGATGTTTAGAAAGACCTAGGAACATTTTTTTAAATATTAAAATTTGGGAAAGGATGCTGTTGGCATCTGGTGAGTAGAAGCCAGGGGTTCTGCTAACTGTTCACTGCATAGGATATTCCTCCTTCTGAAATAGTCTAGTTGAAAGTATCCACACTGCCAAGGTTTGGAACCACTGCCTAGAGTATGAGAATTAATCTTGAAGATTCACTGCAAAGAAACCATGACAACTTATATTGAGAGAGTCATATATATATATATATATATATATATATATATATATATATATATCTGTATCTGCATTTGAGGAATCTGAGGCTAATATATCACACAGATAAGAGTGCAGGTTCTTATGAAACCCAAGCCATTAGTATTTACAATAAATATCTTATTTTGTTTATTATTACTTCTGCAGTACAAAATAATACTTTGAAAGCTCATGATGATGTTTTTCTCATAGCTGTGTGTGTGTGTGTCTGTCTGTCTGTCTGTCTTTCTCTCTCTGTGTGTGTGTGAGAGAGAGAGAGAGAGAGAGAGAGAGAGAGAGAGAAAGAAAGAAAGAGAGAGAGAGTAAAGCAACCAGAAAACGGTTGTAACCAGAAACTTTATAAAGATATTATTCACATGGTCTCCTTCAATAATGCCTTTATTGAAACATAATAATAGACCACTGTGTATTACTTTTTGCCCAGAGCTTGTCAAAAAATATTGCAACCTGGAAGCATTGCATTCTAGTTATTGAACTAGCTGAAATTTGACCTTTGGATACAGGTAAGGAAACAGCTGTCATTCATGGCAGTTAAAATGTGCTCCTGGATGCTGACAGGAGACTGGAAATCCTCTTTTTATTTTATCGAGCTGGAGATCTGATGATGTTTCCATTTGAAAACAATCCCCCATACTGTATTAGTAATAGTTCTAATAAGAAACAAACTAATAGTTTGTGTCTGCATAATATACATATATTTACACAGACTTAATCAACTGTATGTCTAAGTCCAAGTGAAGCTGCTGTAAAAATGCTAAGAATAGATTATTTATAACAGAAACTTGATGATCACAGTTCTTATGACAGTAAATTCTAGTAGCATGGTGATGAGGGTTTGGTGTTTGCTAAAGGCCTGTTATTCAAAGTGATGCCTCACACAGTGGAAGAGGGACACAGATTCGCACAGGTCTCTTGATAGTACACTAACCAGAGGACAGACCCTTTAGAAACTCACTCCTTTCCCAATGGTCTTGTGTTGAATATTGTTAAGGTCCAGCCTCGATGGGTTTTGAAGTTCCAGGTTAGGGGCGTGTGGATTAGAAATGTCAGGAGATATAACAGAGATACAGAGACACGGAATAAAACTGGAAGGGCAATCCAGTGAATACTGAATTCACCCGAGTTTATTTTCCATATGCTTATATACCCCAATCCATAAAGGGGGGTAACCAAAAGATTGCTTTAACATATACAAAGAATAAACAAAACAATTGACTCTTTAATATCTGAAGCATCAAGCAGCTATTCCCTGAGTTAAATATTCTGTTGTTTAGGCAGGGCATGCAACTACCGCACCTTAGGACAAGTATTCTGTAGAAAGCCATTCCCTGAGTCAAACCTCCTGTCATATTCTTTGAAGGGGCAGGAATATGCTGGAACTCTCTGACCTTTGTTTAAGGTGGAATGGCTCCAGTTCTGTGGCTCCCACCGAATAACACTGCATTGCAGAACATGTTTCAACCTAAGAATTGGTACATGACGTTTATTAGACTAGTCTCAAAGCTGAAGTGGAGGTATACAGGCATGACAGAGGAGACGATGGAAGACAATAGAAGCATGACATTAAGCTGTAGTCCACAAGAGGACCTTCATTGTCTCAAGGGAGGGCTCAGTTCTGCTAATGCTATTTATTTATTTATTTATTTATTTGCCAGGATCAGAAACATCCAGATCCCCTAAGGTAATTTTTCTTAAAGTAGATGGGGACTGAATGCTATTTATAATACTTAACTTGGTGTTCAATTATAATATTGGGATTGATAACCTAGGCAAGTTAATAAATAAGCCGAGCCATGCCTCCACGTGGAGACATAGATCAGCGTAGAATGCTTGCCTAGCATACACAATATCTCAGGTTCAATTCTCAGCACAAAATAGTTGACCATTTCACACATTTAACCACCTATTTCTGACATCAATTTGTTTCAGATGGTAAGACTGGGGTCTCAAAATCTATAAGAAGAAAGGAATTCAAAACACACCGTTTCCATATCCATCCCTGATTGATGTTTTCCTTTTTGGAGAAGGCTTCCATTGCCAGATCCATGATTCTGTTCAACCTCACTTTGGTGTCACTCAGAGCCCCAATGAGGCAAAATGGAAAGCGGGAGGTATGAGGAAGGTCTGGACACAGTAAAGGAATGGAGCTATTGGACAGGAAGCAAGAATATTAGTTCACTGAGTTGTAGGTTTTGGTAAAGTTTATCAAACCTGAGAGTTGCTACGGCAGTGTGTTGTCAAGTTAGATATAGACATATGTACATAGAGTTATGAGAACACAAGTAGCTACTTTGTTGAGCATTTATTCATCCATCAACGTATCTAGTATGTAATAGCCACAGTGCTTAGTCCTGGACACATAGACAGAAACTATCATAGCCCAACTTTCAAGTGTTAATAGTTGGAAGTGCAATGCCCTTCACTGGGTGATTTTGTTCTGATGTGTGTTATAATTAAGACATTTGAAAACATATAAAAAAGCCCCATGGAAGGCTAAATAATTGAACTCACAATTATTTAGCTCTAAATTTATCTTCCAGATGTGTATTTATTGTATGGACTTTCAGCTAAGTCTGGCTGAGCAAGGAATTGCTGTTGGACTTTAACTAAATCTGTGCTGGCCTCCCAGGAGAAAGGAGATTGGATTTCCTGCAGCTGGGCATGTGAAAAGTCCAGCCAGGGAGGTCTATGTACTTGTCTGTTTATTGACAGTCTTCTTTGCTCTGAAAAGGACTTGAAGGAGCGTTCATAAATAGCTTCAATTCGCTGAGACTTCAACAAATGGACATTTTACAGAAGTCAGCGTGAGGGTAAAGGAAGTAAAAGTGAAGTTGAAAGATGAACCGAAGACCTCCACTGGAAAGCGCACCTTTATTTAAGATATAGAACATTATTTCCTAGTATCCAGAGCAACGGAAAAAGCCGCAATAGGAAAGTGCTACCACCAAGTAAAAACACATTATTTTTCAGGTGAACTCTTGATTGCTTAATGACCGATGCCAGGGAGCTTCCCCAAAGAGCCTTCTAAAGAGATCAGCACCGACGGTGAGGACTGAAGGATAATCAGAAGCCTACATATGAATTTATTTAATTCACACAGAGACCAGCATAGCAGTCCACTTCCGTCTCAGAAACCATATGCGAGTGTCTCTGATTGCGTTTTGAAAGAACTTATGCAGTCCCAGCCTCTCCCATCTTCCTCTCCATGTTCCTTTAACCCACTTCCTTGTAGCCACCTCTCAGGAGAAAAGGACCTGACTACACTTAGAGGAGCAGAAGTGGGGAGCAGAAGCAGACATCCCCAAGGGAACTACCACAGTGTTCTGAGTCTGATGATCTCAAATCTGCCTTGACCTTTTACATGCCTGTTGCCCATCTCTTCTTGTAATTATAGGCAAGGCATTTCCAGTTGTGCCCATGCAGGAGTAATCTCCATGCAGCTAAGAATCCCTGGGTCTCAGACATAAATAGTGAGGAGAGGCAGTGTCTGTGTTCAGGTGGGTTTGGATGTGTGGAGCCTTCCCCTGAATTTGTCAAACAAAGAAAGTTTTCCAAAAATAATATTGAATGCTTTGTGACTTTTTGACAAAAAACACATCACATTCCCATCTAAATACCTTGAACAAAATGTTCTTTTCATTTTATTTTATTTTTCTTTCTTCTGTAAAACGTAAAGGCTAGTCTCCTAGGAAATGTTTCTCTAGTGACAGAGAAGCCTCGGCCTCCCAGGGTGGAATCATGGTTAAGGAATGTGGGTATGAGTACGGGGAAAAAAAAACCTGCAGTGTGTGCTGAGTTACAACAGGAAACAGGAACTACTTTCCTAAACTGAGTAAGTGGACACCTGGGTTTGCACTTGTCTGTGGCATGCTCTGAGGTGTTTCCAGCCATGATGGGAGGGAACCAGTGAATTTCCCATCTTGTTCACTTTGCTATGAAAATAGTGGGTTGATACAATAGCCTACTTGATTGCGGTTGGCTAGTGCCACTTGCAGCTGGAGTAGAGGTTCCTCTCAGTTGGCTCAGATCACTCTGTTACTGGGCTCAGTGGCTCAGAAGTGGTCACCAGTTGGCAGGTATGGGGAGAGCTCTGGTATAGGAGTCTAGAGATTTTTAGATTATTACTTAGATTTTGGCGTTTTCACCTGAACATTAGCAAGTAATTTCCCCTCTTGGGACCCTGCTTATACATATTTTTAGGTGATGATTTCTCCTTAAAGTGTGACCTTGAAGCCCTTGCATTTCTGAGGGACTTCTCCTGACCATGGGGTGGAGGTAAGCCAGTAAACATCACAAATACCATCTGTGACCTCTGCATTCTGTGGAAACTGGCAAAGAAGGAGCAAGTGAAGGGCTCTCTTACATGATGACATCTGTCCTGAAGGGAAAAAAAAATAGATTCAGCAAACAAAATGCAAGCATAGTGACTCCATCTAAATAACAGAATCTAGGAAGATTTCTGCTACAAGATTCTATGGTTTTAGTTACCTGCACATCATTGCCAAACCATATGAACCTGCATTTAGAAGAGTAAGTTTTTTCCTTATGTAAATAAGACCTAGCAGTAGCAGACAGAATTGATTTAGCAAGCAATTCCTCTGCCATAAATTCTTTATGGAATGTGTCAAGGCATAAATAAAGGAAAATAAATAGTGGAGAACCTTAGCAACTTCAGCAAAAACCTAATTTCTATAGTTAAAACTTAAGATGGACTTTGATACACAATTTTCAAGATTTGTTAATCAGTGTATTGAATATTTGTTGAACATCTACTACACATCAGAATTGAGTTCAGTGTGTTTAACTGACAAGAATTTTTCGCTAAGAAGGTTTAATTGTTATTAATATATAAATAATATATATTATACATTTATATCCCTCACCTCTAAATTAATATATATTCATCAATTATATATATTATATTATAATATATTTTTCTCCTTATTGTTGTAACAAAGGTGATCTGATGGGATGCATGTACTCAGAGACATTGTCAGACCATGAAGCGTTCAAAATAAAACACAGAAATCCTAAGGATAAATGTTTAGGTAATAAAAAGCTACCAATATTAAGGTGAAATAATGACATTTCTACAGGCATTTTATTACAACCTTGTCACAATAATCTGAAATTAACACTAAGTAAATAGCTTCAAAACATTTTTTTAAAGTAGGTAATGTGGTGGTGAGAGAGTTCAGTGGGTATATATGCTTTCATTCAAACTGTGCAAACCAGCCACCTACATTTCATCTCTAGAATTTATATAAATTTGCGAGAGAACTATCTCCACACTGCTGTACTCTGATTTTCTCATATGGGCCAGGGAATGTGTCTGTATGTGTCCACTTGTCCCCCACCAACACACACACATGCACATACACAAATAGCAATGATGATGATGATGATGACCATAATAAACTTTTAAAAAAATGAAGTACTCCACCTCATGGTGGTGGCGCACGCCTTTTATTCCAGCACTGGGGAGGCAGAGGCAGGTGGATCTCTGTGAGTTTGAAGCCAGACTTGTCTACAAAGCTAGTTCCAGTACAGTTAGGGCTGTTACACAGAGAAACCCTGTCTCCAAAAACCAAAACCAAACAAAAATCAATGAAGTGCCTGTCTTAGTTTGAGTTCTATTGCTGTGGTAAAGACCACGACCAAAGCAACTTGGGGAGGATGGGATTTATTTGGCTTGTTTGTCCATGTTCCATTCCATCATTTAGGGAAGCCAGGACCGGAAACCTGGAGGCAGGAACTGAAACAGAGTTCAACTTTCTGGCTTTCTTTCCTTGCCATGCCCAATCGGCTTTCCTATACAATGCCAGACCACCTGTACATGGATGACTCCTCCCCACCGTGGGCTGGACTCTTTCACATCAGCCCCCAGTTGTTAATCAAGAAAATTCCCCACAGACTTACCCACAGGCCAATCTGAGGGAGGTATTTTCTCAATCGAGTTTCCCTCTTTCAAGATTATGTTTGTGTCAATTTGACAAAAAGTTAATCAGCACAGTGTCCAAAGTATGCCTGTGTCCTTAAAGGGGAAAGAAAAGAAATAAAAAGAGAGCTGTGATATCAAGGGGTCAGTTAGGCAAATTACATATATTATTATAATCAATGATTCATTTACTGGGTTTAATAAAAATTTAAATGGGGACATGATTGAATAAAATTGTAAATGGTTTCTGGGCAGTGGTGGCACATGCCTTTAATTCCAACACTTGGGAGGCAGAGGCAGGCGGATCTCTGTGAGTTCGAGACCAGCCTGGTCTACAAAAATAAGTTTTAGGACAGGTTCCAAAGCTACAGAAAACCCTGTCTCAACCACCACTCCCTGCCACAAAAATATCTTAAGTGTTATCTTAAGAGTAGGTGACTGAATTATCTTATACACTTTGACTCTATCCACACATGGCCAAATACCATCAGAACTGTATAGTGCTCATATGCCTGGTTTCTGTTTTTGTTTTATATTTTAATTTACTTTCTAAGCCATTTGTCCATTCCTTGCTGCATATTAGTGTTCACATCAGTGTTCAAACATAATTGAAATTGCCCCAATAATAGGGTAACTGGAAAGGAATAGAAAACCATTCGTTTATGTTACCAGTTATTTCAATACTTGAGACTAGTCAGTCATAAGACCACAGAAAAATAAGCTGGGACTTGGATTGTAAAAAGATTTTAACTGGAGGCATTTGTGATACTGCCTCCGTTTTTCTCTTCATATTAAAAGGAAACAAGAATCAAAAGCATACATGAGTTTAGAAGCTTTAGTTTCATTGTGTTTCCATATGCATCCCTAAGAAAGCTGGGGAGAAGATGGCAGAATAATCCTAAGTGAAAAGAACGTTAGTTATGAACAGGAGGATAAGCGTCCCAAAGCTGTTCAAAGCGCATAGTCACACGGTTGGCTTATGGGTCCATGAGGTGCAATGCAGATACACATATGGAAAATAAGGCTAAAATAAAGAGAGTTTGGTCAAACCAAATCTTACCTTATGATCATTAGTGATGATCAAGACAGAATAAGGAACCAGTTTCTTTCTGCTCAGTTGGAATGTACAGCATACTTTTGGGATTTCAAGTGTAGAACCTTCAAATAGATTTTTTTTTTTTTTGCAAACAGAAACACGATGTCATCAAGGGAGTAATGAACCCACTGTCAATCATGCAAAACTCACGATCTAGGTTTAAGCTTTGCTTTTTCATGAAAACTCAGAACATGTCAGGCTTCAGAATAGAAATGTTTATCTCCATATCTGAATTTTAAAATTCGTTGTGCATATGTTCTGTGATTTAAAAGTCACAGTCTTTTCCATTTTTCTCATTCGATTGCAAATTGCAATCGCACCATGTCATCAAAAAGTTATTTAGTGACAACTTATGGGGAGCCAAAAAGTTTCCTGTAATTTGCATATATTTTCCACATTCAGAATGTTAGCGATTAAGTTTTTTTCCCCTGTGTTCACTTAAAATAATATATTATTATTGAAAATAAATATAATAATAAATGTGAAATGTTGGCTGTAACGGCATATGCTAAACATTTTCACAGTGCGACACAGCATATGCTGAGTTCTTCATTAAGAGATTTTTAAAATAACTCGTATTTAGCAAGAATACATTATCTTTTATTCAGAATTAATTATATGCTGTTTTGTGTACCATAATTTAAAGTGCTACCCACTTCTAATATGTAATACCCAGAAGAAACTATGGTTACAATTCATTAGAATTGGCTTCTTTCCTTGGCAATTTTAGTAGCATAATGAACACACAGTGCTGAAATGTTATTTGTTACTTGAATCAAAAGTTACATGAAGTGCTGATAGCTAAGAGTTACAAGTCCTTTATTATTTTTTTAAACACAGCATGCCTTGGGAGAATGGGAGAAGACATGAGAGTAATTCTTGCATAATTAGTCACTTTCCCATTCTTTGACGGTTTTTAAAGTGTGTTTTCACAGGCCCTATTGGAGTTTGTGGGGAGAACATTGAAAAGATATTTTATATTATTCAACCACGAAATGGCTTCAAATTATTTGCTGAGTTGAGACATATACTTTTGTTTTGTTTTGCTTTTGTTTGTTTTGTGGGGGCTTGTTTTGCAAGCAAACTCTTACTTTTGATTTGGCTTTGAGTTTAAATATTTAGTAAATCTGGACTACCTGCCTTAAAATGAACTCACCTACTTCACAAAGCAATCTGGACTATCTCTGTTGTATGCTTGGAATTTTATCACATCGGACTTGAATTATTATTTTTATTTTTACCATGAAAAAAAGCGATGTCCGTTGAAGTCATAGAGATGTACCTCTTGACTAAGAACCTGTGGTTTGGAGTCCAGGATTTTGGCTGCTCTTCGAGCTCTGTGAAATGGCCTCAGCTCTCCATTTTAAATGAAGATCAACACTTTCGTTAAGAGGGGGCTAAAGTGTGCCCCCAACAACACAGAGTGAACATGATTAATGGGATAAACAAAATGTGTGTGTGTGTGTGTGTATATATATATACATATATATATACATATATATATATGTATATATATATACATATATATATTCCATGTTTTGAATTCTATATTGGCATCTTGAATATTTTTTGAATGAGAAATGACAGAATTTGCTAATAGTACTGATCTGATCTGGCTGGAAGCAAGGGAAAAGTGCTAAGTGTCGTTGGAGAGGAAAAGAATCAGCGTTAGGGGGCTTTTGACTGTTTGTCTTGATTCTAAGAGCACACAGACCATTTATCTTATTTGGTATCCAGCCTTTCTGTACTCTAGGGAACATCTCAAGATGGAGATGGGACTGTAAAGTTTATCTAGGTGATTTTTATGCCTCATAAATTTTACTCTGGTAAAACTGACAAAATTATTCACTGTATTTTTTATTTGTTAAACATAAATATAGAGATATTTCTTCTTTCAAGGAAATCTTTAAATAGTAATAGTTCACTTATACAACTTCACTCTGAGAAGATACTGTATATGATCAATGAAATATTTTTAACAATCTAGTTTGTTTTGACCCCTATGTGTTCAACATATCGGTTAATGATTATTATTTCAATCTAAGGCAAGTTCAGTGAGGAGTCATCATGTATAGACATCTTTTCTATGCTTAAAATGACCGCACCAAGGGCCCCCTTTTAAAGGATTCAACAACAGTTAAATGATGCCCTTTATTGTAACTAGGAGAACCAAGTTAAGTTGTATTGATAAAATTTATTAACATTGAATATTCACAATTACAATAATGAGGATCAGCTCTGTTGCAATGCAAAACGATTGACAGGCAATTCATTTAATGTAATTCAATAGTTTGAGTAACTCTTCCTCTTTACATCAAGTCAATCATGATTTTAGCAACATTCATTTATTTGACAAGAGCAGGATTTGCTTACCATATCAGCACAAGGTAGGCAACTTGAATCAGAAGCTAGCATTTCCTGCTTCTTCCCTTCTTTGGGTTTGAACCTGAGTTCAGGCCCAGGAAGTGAATACAGTCCCTCTAGCCCATTTACTCAACTGTATATTCCTGTGAACTGTACCAAACATTTCTTATGCAAAGTCACCTGCGTATCTGCCACAGCTGCTTACACTTCATTATTCCTAAGTGAAAGCAAAAAGAACAAAACTAAATTTTCTGGATTCAGAAAGAAAGGGAAAGTGATTAAGACGTTGAAATTGCTTCGACTTTGTTACTTCCATTGTTGAAAGCAGCCATACCTCTGTCAAGTGCAGAACTTAATAGTTCTGATTGCCCAGTACCCGTCTTTTGGGACATTTACCATTCACACCTTTCTCTGAAACCTATCCTAAATCAAAAGATTCAGAATGTGTGGGTCTAGCTTTTCTTTCATCTCAAATGCTATCATTTTTTTTCTAATCTAAAATTCCCTCTGAAGGTCTCAAAGTAAAATGTTTGATTTAGATTTCCCATGAAAGAAAATTTAGTGCATTTCTTGATTTTTTTTCCCTCATTGCTGTGGACTAAGAACATATAATAGCATTGGGTCTTCAATCTCGAGATGTCACTTTCTGAAGCTTTCTGAGTGAGGGCTGCAGACCTTTTGTCTTTTGTATGTTAGAGCTTGTCTTTATTTTATTGGAGGTGTCTGTGGACCACCTGATTTAACCGTATTTTGGACAATGATTGAAAGGAAGTTTATAGAATATAAATCTTTTGTACTTAGGGATAGTCTTTGAGAAACTACCTTTCTGCCAAGATTTTGCATGATTATGGGGGGTCCCTACCTTAAGAGGTGGTGGGCTTGGTCCTTTTCATCTACAGAAGAAAGCTTTCCCCCGGTTTTAATTCTTCATTTCATAGGAAATAGCTTTCTTTAGACACTGGGGTATTCATACATGATAATCAGAACATTTAAGCTCAGTAATGAAGTATCTGAGAAAATAATGGTTTACAGAAGGAAGGTTTTAAGATGAGAAAACATTTCAGCTTATGGTGGGTAAATCAGGAGCATCATCACGGAAGGGTGTGGCAGAGGAATACTGTTCTTCTCATGACAGCCAGAAGCAAAGATACAACAAGGAACAAGGTGACCAACATGAGATATTTCCCTAAGAAAATGTCACCCATTTTGCATGCCCACATCTACTTCTTCACATTAGTTCATTCAGTTTTCATTCCACCAGTTAATCTGTTGTCTAAAGCAGAGACCTTATGATTGCAATGCTTTCCTCTGACGGGATCTACTATCAACAAACACACCTTTGAGGGATGCATCATATTCAAGTTATAGCACAAAGGTGGATATTCATTCTAATATTACGGCACCAGTAGAATGGACATAGATGGGATTGTTTGACGATGTACTTCCTGGATCAACAGCAACCATGTTTTCTGGGAGTAGGGTTTTGGGATACTTTTAGAGTTTATGAACACAGAGCGATCTGGCGCTTAATAAAAGGAATCCCACACTAGCTCAGAAGTAAGAAATATACAGATATTAATAGATAAAACTTACAAATCAGGATTCTCTGCGTGAATGATGGATAAAGACGAGATCCAAACAAACCGAACCAGCAAAACCGGGTCCAGGGGGCAATGCAGAGAGGAAGAGGGTTCAGGTAAATAGTCTACGAGGCCACACCCTAGTAGGCGGGCAGTTGTTATTTATACACCTTCCCACAGCAAGTTTACCTTCTGATTTTGGAAGTCATGAACACTTGGTGTCATCATTAAATTTTAGGAAGAAGAAGTACAGCTCAGTGGCAGAAAACTTGCCTAGCATATAGAGAGATTTGGGTTTAATCTCTAACATCACAAAAAGAATATAAATGAGACAACTGAAGATTTTTGATGTTCGGAAACCACTGGTCTAAAGTATAATTTTGAGGCCTTCAGAACTAGCAGCAAGCTTCCATTTGTTAAGTTGTCTACCGCATCAGTGGCTGCCAAAGTTGGGGTGGCACCTTCTTCCATGCCACAATTTCTTCTAAAGAAAATCTCCCTGAATTTATACCCTTGTGAGAAATTTTAGAATCAATGTTGCAAGCAAATGCTGCCTTTAAAAACAGGTAATGGCTCTTCTCAGAGGAGGTAATGGCTTGTTCTCCTAAAAGCAGCATCAAAATAGCATGACAAGACCTGTTGGACCTTAAATTCGATGACAGGTTTCTACACTAAACCTAATAGAGTTGAATCTTAGTTTTGACATTTACCTGCTGTATAGCTTTTAGGAAAGTTAAAGAATATCCAGGTACCTTATTTATTTATTTTTTATCCCTGAAAAGGAATAATGATGGTACCTTTCTCTCACATGGCAATTTTGAGCATTCAACAAGACAACAAATGGAAATGCTTTTAAGGACCCAGTAATGTGCAAAGCCTAAAAGAATTTTGTAAGACATGCAACCATAGATAAGCCTTGCCATAGGTTCACACTGGCTCTCCTCATTCTAAACGGGAAGGACATGTGCTATCTAAAAGATGATGAATTTCAACAACTAAATGGAACAGAGTGTATCTCAGTAAGAACAGAGCCTAAGACATTTCTATGAAGGTTAGAGGGTTTACTGCCAACAGCCCCTTGCAGAAAATACAGCCACTCAGCCGACTTACATAGGAGGCACACTGAATTAGTATAGGGGCTTAGGCTCTCTGACTTCAGGGACCCTGAATTCCATTATGCAACTCAGACTCAGGTGACTTTGTCTCCTGATCTCTAAACATAAGCAACACGGGTGAAACAGGTTAAGGCTGATTTCTTCAGTATCATTAGAAAAATAGGGAAGAAAAATGATGTATTTATATGAATTATTAATAAAAATTTTGTAATTCTGTACCAATATATCAATTAATATTTAGTCAAAGAGAAAAGGGAAAGCTTTTTGTTTTTTAGAATTTTAGCTATGCTTCATTATATAGTAGTATCATTAAACTATTATTCCAGTTTGTTTTGCTGTTATTGCGATAAACATCATGGCCAAAAGCCATGTGAGAAGAAAACAGTTTAAAGTCCATGGAAAGAAGACAAAAGCTCAAGGCTGGAACCCAGAGGCAGAAATTGAAGTGGAGATCGTGTATGATCGCTTACAGGGCTTGTTTCCCAACTCATGTTGGCTACCTTTCTATGTATTCCAGACCTACATGCCAAAGGATGGAACCACCCACAGTAGGCTGGTTCCTTCCACATTAATTTGCAATCTAGAGAATTCCTACAGACATGCACAAAGGCTTGTTTGATGGAGGTGATTTTTTCAGTTAAGGGCCCTTTCTTCCAGGCATGTACAGTTGACAACAAAGAGTAGCAATTGTAACTATTTTTTGTTAGATATAGATTATGGAAGGCACTTAGAAAATTCGTTAACTAGATGACTTACTACCAGGCAGACACATTCAAGCCATTATCACCTTGCCTGTGCATCAGGGCCACCTTTTCTGATAACTTCTGTATGTACAAAAGTCCCTGTGCTCTTTAAATATGCAGTGATAATCTTTTCATTGTTCATGAAGTTTTTCTCAGTGCTACAGCTCGGAATGCCCATTTTCATCTCCAAGTAGATATTTTCAATTTAGCTTAATCTACAGGTACTCTCATTTCTCCCTCTCACTGAAGAAATACTATTGCTTATTCTGTCGTCTGAGGTTCCTCACATTCAGTGTTAGAGACATTTTGAGCAGGTCATCTGTACACCCTGAAGGACTATCCAGTACAGTGTGAAATAATTACTGGCTTCTCCATCTCTACCCATGTGACTCCGGTATTGCTTCCTTCCTAGTTGTGACTATCAAAAGCAGCTGTAGACACTTTAAGTTCTCTTCTAAGGAAACAATTGGTCCACTTAAGAATAGTCCTGGTAAATTGTCCCTCTTGTCCTCTTAATTTTCAGAAAGTTGAATCACAAAACTGAGTCTTAGTTTATATCCATTTATTTATTTAATATTTATTCATTGATAAAACTATTTCCTAGGTGGCTTTGGGGAATTTATTCTAGAAGCACAAAATGCCGGTCCTTTCTCTTGTTGTCATATAACCACAAGATATGCCTGCCACTTAGAGCCTTTGTAAGGAGATCTTTCAAATTTTATCCTTCCCCTGTCCCTCATTTGTCAGAAAATGTTTGTCAACAGAACATTTAATCTGTCACCTAGTAATCAGGATGGTTTGAATAGCAAACCTAAGAGTTCTCGAAGCTTAAGAGCGACTCCTAAGGCTCTCATGGGGAAGAATGCAGAAAGCTGGGGCTTCTCACTTGAATTATCCAGTGCCCACTTTTCAGAATTTATCTTGGAGCTCAAGCTTGTTTTACTACCAAGCCTCTGTTTTCTCTAAGACAATACACCGGTAGTTCAAATTTAGCTAATATGGATGCAAGGCACAGAGAGAACTTTGTTATCCTTCATTAGTCAATGTAAGGGAAAGGGATGGATGCAGACTATATTGTTGACTTGTCAAGCTGAGCCTGGTGAGTGTAGAAGGAGTATTGAATCGATGGAAAGATAGAACATGACAGACAGACTTGTCCCCATTCCTCTGATAAGGTGGTTCTTCCTTCAGAGCTGAGAAAAGTATGTTCATGTGGCAAAGTTGGGGAGAGCTGACTACTAGGTTTAAGAAATCCAAAGGAAATGGTTTCTGTTATTAGCTTCTGGTATGATCTCCTTACTCCCTGGTACTGCTCAGATACTACATGGCATTGCTCTCTTCAACTCTTCCCACTCCTGTAATATGAAGCTTACTAGTTTACCCAGGCTTTCCAGATTCCTGTTTAGCACCTAGGGAGGAATGACCTGAGCTGAGCTGCACATTTGGTCAGATATCACATTGCTTCAGGTAAGAATTTAACCATTTCCAAACCTGAAACCTAATCTGTAGAAAAGATGTTGTTGGGCAAGGGGCTCTGTGGTTCATTCTTGGGTTGGTGAACTCCTGACGATAGCCTCTGGGTCGAACTTCACCAGGAGGGACGGTGGGAGTATGTGTAGCGTGAACCTTGACTGACATAGGGAGTAGAGACCCTAGGGCAGCATAGAAAGCAACAGGACCGTCCTATCCAGGGACTCCTCTCTATGCAGCAATGAGATGTAGAGTCTGCACGGTATTTTCTTGAAGGCATTCTCTGCTGACATCACAAGTTTACAGCACAGGTTGATTTCAGGACACATCAATATGTGGTCCTGTACGGCTACTTGAAAGCTTTATTTTATTTCCCAGAGGAAAAGCTTCTGAGTGACATGATGTCACTATTGTTTGCCCAAGACAGAAAAATAACCCTCATGTTTACTCTGGGTTGTTGGAAGCTTTGCTATGGACAGCTAGCAATGCTGTTTCAGAGACAACTAAAGTAAGTTAGCATTTTAATGCACACAGTTACATAGACATGGGTACCAGATGCTACCTACTTACTCTATGTAAGTTAGCATTTACTCGCAATTGCACTGGTTGACTTGTCTGGCGAATACCTTTAAATTTTTATAACAATCTCTGAAACAAACATTTTAACTATTAGAGAGAAATATTTAAATACTAAAGATAATCTACTTACACATATATGCAATATTCTGTCATGATACTAATCAAAAATGAACGCTAGAGCAATACTTTCTATCCCCTTTTATTTCACATGATGAATTATACTAACTGAAAATTAGAATATAATTGCATTACTTGGCCCTTTCCTTTTTCTCTTCCAAGATGCCCCTCCCTCCAACCCTCACATCTCTCTCTCTCTCTCTCTTTCTTTTTCTCTTTTTTCTCCCTCTTTCCTTTCTTCTTTGCTTTCTTCTTTCTTCCTCTTCCCCTCCTCCTTTTCTTCTTCTTATATTTTCTGTGCTTATTACATTGACAAGAAAGGGGTTGTAAAACTGAAAAGTGCATTCCATTATACTTCTGGAGATACAATAATTAAAACATCATTTCTGGGAAATATTCTCCAGTGCATGCACAGAATTTTAAAGCCCTACCTCTTTTGACCCAGCAATTTCTCTTCTTAGCATCTGTTCCAAAAGAATGAGCAGGAATGAGGACAGAGATTAATGTACAAAACATTTGCCGCATTGTTACTTATAATAGCAAAATTTAAAACTATCCATTGCTCAATAGTAAGGAGTTGAATGGTTTTATAGTTTGCTGTTCATCCTGAAAGGCAATTAAACAACCATTAGAAGCAGGGTTCCAAAAGATTGCTAAGTACTTGTTCATGAAAATGCTCAGGGTACATATTCAGTCAGGTACAATAGAAGGAGAAAAATCTCAATTGTGTTTTTTTAAAAAGTAAGGAAAAAAACAGTGGGAAGAAATGTGTGTTTTCTCATTTATTCATTTTATTTTCTAAAATTTGACACTAAGTATGTATTAATAGGTAATGAGAGCAATATGGATAAATAAAATCTAAAAATCTTGTTGATATAAAAAGCACAGTGTTAGATGAGAGATGTAAATTGAGGAAAGAGAGGTTTTCAGACAGTCAATCTATTCTTTACAAAGAAACAGAAACAGAGAGAGGAAATGGGTAAGGGTTAAGAATCCGCATATGATTTTCCAAAAGACAAGGAAGATAGTTGTTTCAAGACCTTTGGGAGAATAGGCTGTGCAGGTGACATCAGCATAAACGCACCTGAATGGCTCAAGCAATGCGGTTTATCAGCTGTGACTGTGGCATGGACTTTGCAGTGCCTAGGACTCAATCGAATCAAGGAAGGCAGAGAAGCAACAGGCTGTGAGACGTTTTGTTTTTCAGCCGTGCTAAGGGGTTTAAGGGAAAAAAGTGTAATAAAAAAGACTAGAAGACTCATTATAGAACAGTGATTAGAAAACCCATACTCAGGCACATACTTATCTAGCCACACATTGCTTAAGAGTACAGGAAAGGTACAGGAGAAATTTTATTATTTTATTGTTAAATTCAAAGGGACACCATACATTATATACATACATATATATATGCTAATACCATCCGTAAAAACATCTTGATAAGGAGACAAAGTTGTTTAGTAGTATCATACTTGCCTAGTGTGCTCAAAGCAACAATAATAAGCACAGAGAGAGAGAGAAAGAGAGAGAAAGAGAGAGACAGAGAGAGAGAGAGAGAGAGAGAGAGAGAGAGAGAGAGAGAGAGAGAGAGAGAGAGAGAGAGAGAGAGATGGGGATGGGGATGGGGAGAGAGAAAACATCAAAGACTTTTCTGCTCAGAAAAATCCAAAGACAATA
The DNA here is from genome assembly GCF_903992535.2 of Arvicola amphibius. NCBI lineage: Eukaryota > Metazoa > Chordata > Mammalia > Rodentia > Cricetidae > Arvicola > Arvicola amphibius. Next base: position 29,375,103 of record NC_052061.1, on the reverse strand, counting down.
ATGTCCTAAAAAAAAATGTACTTAAAATACTACTTCTTCATGCATGTGAGCTTTTTTCTCTGCCCTCGAAGGCTTTCTTTGGTTAAATGCGTGTGCTGGAGAGACTTCCTGACCAAATATGCATTGGTGAGTATTCTCTTGCACTGGCATTTTGTCAGGAATCCCACTTCAATCCAAATACCATGCGGCTAGAGATCTATTACTGCATCCTTTTGTATCCCAGCACCTGGGATGCAGTTAATTACTAATTGTTTCCTGAGTGGAATATGCAACATCTCATTGTGTAAAAGGTTTTGTCAAAATTCCTGAGTTGACTTTCTTCTTGTTGTTATGACCCAGGCAACTGTGAGAATCAGCCCATGCATGTTTGGCAGGGATCACGCCATGTCTCAAACCCAAATTAAAGAGGATTTTGACATTGTTGTTCAGCTTAAAGGCAGAAGGCAGCTGGGTCACACCTTGTTTAACGTCAGGCAGCCCACAGTGCTGGGCTGTAGGTTAGCCTCTGTTTTACGTTCTCTACACAACATTACTCCTGCTTCTTACCCCGTTTCTTTTTCTCCCTCATAAAATGAGGATATGGCTCACTCAGGGATGCTGGTTCCAGGAACCTATACCAGGGATCTTTCTTTTCACTCTGCCTCTTAAATTTTACTGTGAAGTTGATTGGCAAGCCTTGCTTGATCAATACTTGATGACTTATGCCTCAAAATCTCTCCTAGAATATCATCCTTATAGTGCAAGTGGGACTATATGTCACTCTGTAACATTTCTGGAAAGTTCAGAGGAAAATTCATAATAGAAAGGAGTTACACTATATTAAAGCAAAAGGCTCTCTAGTCTATAGTGGGAATGGTATGTCACTAAGTCTCTTCTTTGATGCTGTAATCAGTGTAATAGGAATTAAGCCACAAGGAACATACATATTACACTTCAAGTGGAATGGGATGTGAGAGGTTGAAGTGAAGTCAATTCATCGACATTTATTCACTAGTATCGGAATTGTTTTTCTCTACATGGAAACAGCAATGTGAGAAACTGTAAAATCTTATGAACAAACAGAGTCACATGTTTAGTTTATTCGTAGTACCAGAGAAAATTCTTTGGTATTTCTGTGTTTCTGTGTTGTCAAAATATAAGTAATTTCCAGTAGAATGAAGAAATAATGCCATCCTGACTTTCTGAATTAATGAATCTCATGGGGTGGAGTGAATGGGTGCTAGCAACATTGACTTTAACCAAAGAAACAGAGCAACGACCCAGTTGCTACCTTCTGTTTCTGATATGCAAACTACATCTCAGTGTTTCTACATCCATGTAGTGTTAGCCACACAGGTAGCATGTAGATGTGTCTGTGGATCACAGAGAGAAGAGTGTGGGTTGTCATTAATATGAACAGGCAGGGAAGATACTGCAGTATCTTTTTTAGGTGAACAGAACAGCATACTCTAGACAGATCCCCTTAAATAATTGTGAAATTTGTTGTTGCTGAGTTCTGTAGATGTGCAATAACTTAATAGCTGATTTTTTTAAATTCATTCCTTTAAACATACTGTGCTGGAGTATCTGAACCCCATTTGAGGTTCTTTTTTTATAAAATCTCATAATTCAAAAAATTAATTCACTGACTATGGGCACCATGCTAGGATATTAGGTAGATAGATGAAACATTTTTTTAATTTAATTTTTCCTTTTCCTTTTTCTTGGTTACCACTGTGTTGTTCATTAGTGTCACCTTTGTAGTTAGATGAGGCAATATTATTTTCATTGGTTTTAACTATTCTCTTCATGTTAAAATTTCATTTTTCTGCTACATGTACCTTACAACAGACTATTTATTTTTAGGAGTTATGAAAAGAAGTTACATGCATTGTAGGTTTCTGCAAGGAGAGCTCTGCTAGATCATCTCATTTTATCCATGTGTAATCATCTATAAAAATACCCGTATCATTTTTTTCCTTCGATAAGGAAACTGACATTTAGGAAAATGAAGTGGCTTTCAGGTGCTCCAATGTTGGTGCGGTGGAGCCGGAACTTAGATGCGCTGGTGTTTCTATGATTCTGCAACCTTCGCTTGAAGGATTTACAGAAGGATGAAAGCCTTAAAATAACCCGATGCAATGGAGAGTGTAAAAAGGGTTTTTGTCAGATGATGTTCTCCATAGCTTAGGGGGAGTCATCCAGTCTCCCCCTCAGACCAGAACTCAGACCATTACCCCTCAGACCAGAACTCTCCTTCCAGGTGTTTATAGGATTAGAAATTTTATGGCCCCAGAATTAGCTGGATTGGGGAAGGGTGTTATTCCCTCTTCTGTCTCTTTCTCCAGTCTCCATGTTCCTAGACTTGGCTGTGAGGTTATGTTAACTGGAGTTGTCTCTCAGAGAGCTTGTGAGGAGAGACTTTCTCTCTGCCTTATCTGCATCCTTGGGAAACAGAAAATAAAAAGAGAAGACCACCATGCTTTTTCAAGTGGGAATGCCGGAACTTGGAGAGGAGTTTGTAGGAGACAAATCCAAGAAAATTGTCTTGAATTGGTATAAATGAAACCTGGGTTTAACAAGTGCTAGGGCAGGGAGGTAAGATTTGTGCTTCTCATACCAAAATGCAATTACCACACACTGAAGGGGTCTATCACCCCTTGACAAACTCTAGAGAGCTACAGGTATAGAGATCTGTTTTAGTCTGGGGCTGAGTACTTACAGCTTCTGCTCCTCTGTGAAGGCAAAGCACTAGGGTGTCTGTTAATGTTGCTGTTTTCAGGCCATACATCATTTACCAAAAATAACTGGTTCCCTGTATCAGGCCATACCCCCAAATCAAGATTTATTGTATTCTAGCTAGCATTCATGACAGACCATATAAAAACCACTTTTCTGTCTTACAGCTGAAATGGTTGTTCAGAAAGGGTGGTCAGTTCCTTAGGGTCACCCTTTGGGAGAGGGCTGGTGGCCCTGACACTGTCTTGTGTGTTCACTGCCTTTACAGCATGCTGCAGCCTCCTGGAAGCATCAGGCAATGCCTGTTTTATCCAAGGAGATAAATCTTCAGGGTTGGATTGCCTGTCAGAGGTAGAGTCTCCTGAAACACTCTTTTGGCTGTCCTGTGAAAGCCAGTGATTCACGGCTCCTTGCCAAGGGATCATCATAAATCCTGTTTAGACAGAGAAATCCCTAATGAAAGAAGGGGTCTCTGCAGTGGCCCACAGCCTTGAACAACCACATCAAGGAGAGGACTGTTTGTAACAATGCTTGAGTGGAGGCTGAGGACTTGATTGCATGGGCAGGGACACAGATGGTCTTATAAGTAGGGTTTGATGAGGAGAGCCCCTCGCACCAGAGGGTGGGTAGAAAGAGCTTTAGCGCGGGGTCATCCAAGAAGCCACTGTCCCACGTGGGTTCTTCTAATCCTCCCTCCTTTTTTTTATTTTTTGAAATGAAAAATATCAACTCATGTTCTGTCTTTAGTTGTGAAAATTAAAGGTCTGCTGTCAGTCAAGTTTTTCCATCCTTATTTTTCTCTTTCTTTTATTCTGGCCAGCAGGCCATGCTGGTAATGATCACGACAAGATGGGGTGTGGAGACACATTAGCAGCCACAGGGGGTTTTCCTTTTTAGGAAGTCAGCCAGGTCAGATCTTCCCAGATTGAATCCGTCATGTGTAGTAAGATTCAGCTATGGGCTGGAGTGAGTTAGATTTCAGGGGGAAGACAATATGTGTGTGCATGTGTGTGCTAAGGACGACTCCCTTTCCTTTGTAGTACATTTTCAGATATACGGATTTTAATAAACATATTAACCACTTCTACTTTAGGTTGGAAAATTGCTTAATAATGTTGCCGTGTTCTGATAATGTTTGCAGTACTTTGTACAAAAATTAGGAAGCCTTAGTCAGGCATTTCATTTCTGTGAAAGTCGCTCTGTTTGCTTTTCTTGACTCCACTTGCCCTTTCTCTTATGACCATCTTTCCTCTTTCTGCTTCTGTGTTTCTTTCCCATGCAAATATCACCATCTGGGAAAGGGCTAGGACTGGGGAAAGGCTTCCCTGAATGTTACAGAATGCAGCTCCTGGGTGCCTTTGGAGGGACTGTGGAGGAACTAATGTCATGCTCTTACATATGAGCTATTCCGCAGCAATCATTTTTACAGAGTAGACAGTACTGGGGTCACATTCCAGGCTGGAGAAGTGAAACCAAGCACTATGTTTTAGAGAGGCTCAGCCACTCGTCTGGTATTGTGCGGCAAACATGTAATGGAGCCTCATCTGCGCTTCAACTCTTGTTCTTCCTGCAGCTTTCCAGAAGGGCAGGGAAAGGCTTTTAGTTCAGGGGTATGGAATGAGAGCATGTTTCATTGTTTCGTTTCTCTCCCCAGCCACTCCTTCCCTTCAGAGACTCCTTGCTCTGATAATGTAAACTGATGCACAGCGCCTCCTCTGTGGCCTTCCTACCTTTGATTCTGCAGCCAGGTGAAGAGAAAAGGGGGGGAGTTAAAGAAACTTCCCAAAGGGCATTCGCCAGGCATCAGTGGGTATTTGCTTTATTCTATTTGCTTGATTTAGAACAAGACAAAACAGTAAATGCTCCCACCTCTGGGTCTAAGTACTTAAGCCCAGATTTAACAACAGTGGTTCTATGAATAATGAAAGACTTTGCACCTTGTCAGGAAACAGCCCTGACATCAAAGAGGCACCAGAAGTTCCAGGGAAAACTTCCTCCCAGCACTGCAGCTTCCTGCAAGTCCTTACTCTCCTGGACCGGGAGCTTGCTTACTGTCTCCTGGGAAGTTATCTGCTAAGCAGGACCTCTGATCCCTTCCTGGACCTCCTAGGGTAAAATTGGTTTAATAAGGTCCTCCAGTGAACTGCACATCTCTCAGCAGAAGAGGGGTTATGAAACACACTCATCAGCATAAACAATACCTGAAAATTTTGCACATTTGTATTTAGTAGACATACATACACATACTTTTAATCATCTTTCGTCTTTGTCCTTCAGAACCCTTATGGGAGAAGGCAAGAGAAGCTGGCGGGGTTGTGGGACATTTCCGTTTTTGTTTTCTTTAAATCCTCTTAATTGTCAGCCAGTGGAAATGTGCCTTGCCACACTCATTTTAAGCTGCATATCTACCCATGGTTGGAATTTCAATAACTGGGTAGACCCAAAGAACTTAGTGTGCTAGCCTAAATTTGAAGGCCTAAGGTCAGCTCAGTCACACAAGGATGGGACAGTAATCTAGGAAGGTGGGAAGCATCATGGAGCTTTATATGAGTACACCTAATCAGTCAACTGAGTTTCACAGGACAGCCTAAAGGATGGAGAACTACTTAGATTAGATAGGGATGCCGAGGTGTGTCTGTGATTATCCAGTGAGCGATCTAAGGAGGGACTCAAACTCCTGCAGTTTATTCCAAAGCTCATCCGTACTCTAGAGTTCTTAGTGATCTACAATCTACAATGGAATTACATCAAATCAACTTAGTCATATTCGAAATTCTAAAGCAAACATACTGGTTTTTTTCTTTCTGTATTAGAGTACTACATTGCCAAGGACCTTGCTATTCTGAATATTGCCTTCTGATATTTTTAAGTTAAAATGTTCTTCAAAATAGTAAAAGGGGAGCAATGCTTAATGGGATCTCTGTTTGTAATTTCGACAGCCACTCTCCTGATCACTGAGTCGAGGGTGGGGGGAGATGGGGCTTTCTTTAGTGTGCGGAATATAGCTATTTCCAATCCTGGCAACTGAGGCCCTATGACTTCCATGAGCCGGAGTCCTGTGTGCCAGGTGGGACCCACACGCTGTCACACTAGTGTCTGCTTCTCATCTGCCTCCTCTGCAGCGGGCTACTGCCCTGCCCTCTCTGGCTTGTGTCTGTGTGGGACTCATTAGCAGTGGGTATGTGTCTCACACAGTGGTTCATTCACAAGATTGCTAGCCGTGCCAGGAGCTGGGACTGCCTCTTAAGCCATTCTGGGAGGCTGCTTTACAGAACAAAGCTAGGCTGAGTCCTCTCACAGCCTTATGGCCCTCCATTTCCCCCATGTGAGCTCCCCGAGAAGCAAGCTTCTGGAATACTCATCACCATAGCTGGATCCTGCCTGACCCTCTAGGATGACTGTAAGTGGCCAACTTCTGCTTGTGACCTCGTGATGGTAGAGTGAGTAGGCACTGGATTTATCAGGTCTGGCCTTCCCATCTGCTAGCCGATGTGCAGGTGCCAGTCACCCTGCCCAGCACAGGCAGTTCAGATATGGAACAGTGGCTTGTAGATCCTGGCAGAAGGGACCAGCTTTTGCAAGCTTTAGTTTGGCATTGCTGTTTTATTTATGCCCTGCTAGTGTCATTGCAGCTGCAGGCTCAACATCATTTCCCTTCTACTTGGGTCATGATTGTCTTTTGATTCAGTTTGTCTTTATTCTCCCCCGGTCACTGCAGCCAGAGCTGTGACTGGGCTGGCCAGGATCGTGGATCTGTGTCTTAGGAACTTGAGGAAGTTTGTTCTGGCCTGTCTGTGAGAGAGATGGTGCGGACTGGGTGCCATTGCCAGATTGCAGAGTCTGGGACACGTGCTCGGGGCACTGTTTCCACCTTCTGTCTTTGGTTGCCTCCTCATTAAATCTTTCTGGGCCTGTGGAGTTGACTAACAATTGGTTTCTGACCTAGTTACAGGGAGCCGCTGTGTAACCCCTTGCTCATCGCGTCAAACGGATCTTAGTGTTTTGTTCTTTGTGATTCAAAGGGGGCTTTGCCATTTACTGGTCATGTTAATCCCCCTGTGAGTGTGTGTAGGTGGATGTGTATATATGTATAATGTGAGCATGGAAGAATATGCCTGCGCTTATACAACAGGGGTGGGGATTGGGATCCAGCTTCCTAAATGAAGCTGGCATTCTATGTCGCTGTGTCTCTGTGCAGAACAGTTGACAGGCGCTCTGGTTTCTGAGCCCACCCTCCCAGCTTTTTCCACAGACAATACTTTCCCTGGAACCCTGGTTCTCACAGTCTCCCCCCTCCCCCCGCAACCCTTGATTTCAACTCTGTTTGCCTGTCTTCTGCCAAAGGGCACTAGGGAGTTCCTCAAAAGATCTTTTGGGATTTCTGTTTAATGAATGAAGATTTCAGTGGGGACAGTTGCAGAGGACTGCCTGCCGCTCTACTTGGTCCCTTTCTCCGCGCTGCTGAGCCACGTGTGACTCACCCATTTCACTTTTGTCTATGCTGAGCTCACCGAGCAAATGTGAGGTTGGTTTGTTCAGCACATCCCAGCATCTGGGACCCTTCGTCATCATTTTTGTCATGATTGTGAAAACTGCTCTCTCCAAACAAGCTGGATAAAGCAACAACCAAGTTGTCTTTTTCCATATTAAGTTCATCATATATTTAATTGACAGTCAACATCCTAATTAGTATGAGTTCATCAGAATTAGTGTTTATTTTCCTTTAAGCATGACCGAAAACAAGAGCTGGGAGAAGGAAAAGTGAAGGATATTCAGCCTCAGCAGGTGTCGCTAATTGTAATAACTTTATTTTTTTCCATCTCTGTTTGACTTGAAAAGCTATCAAGAATCTGTTATGTGTTTAGGGCGGAACTCTGTGCCTTTAGTTTTACGTTATTATATACTATGCATCTTGAATAATGTGCCAAGCAACTCTGTGAGTTAGACCGTACAAAAGAAGACATCATGGGGAGGCTAAGGTGGGGATTCAACTGATTTGAAATGATGCCTGCACACACCTCCCAGAGCAGCACATGTTCTGATAAAACAGAGGCAGTGGTTTCAGCCTGACTCCCCAGCATCCCCATGGCTCTATTTCACCAACTAATATTCTCTCTATCCTCCCTTTTCTATGTTGCTATACCGCTATTGGCTTTTAAGTGTAGTGACCATGTCTCATGGTCATTCTATGCTCCATAGCTTCTGGTTTAGTCTGGTTTATTCTTGGGCAAAAATGAGTCTGTTTGCCCCATAGAATAACAGAGCTTCAAAATTTGAAAGAATTTCATCTTACTCACCTACTAATTGTGAAACGTGAGAGACTGAGGATCCAAGTGGCAAACGGTTTGCACCTGGACTTGAATTCAGCCAATCCTGTCTATTCACTGATTGGATGGGTTACTATGTAGTACCTAGTTTATTCTGAGACTAGGTCGTTCTTATGTGCTTCCTTTGGCAATGCTATCCAGGCTACAGAAAGTGCAGCTAAACTTAGGTACAATACAAGCTCATTAGGGATACGGCTCCAGAATTATCCATCAATGTGTTCTTCAACCTCAGTACAGCCTCACCCACACCAGAGGTGGTCAGATAGATGGATGGATGTCTTGGATGAAGTGATGGGCCCTCCAGGAACATTCTTCTCATGCTCTCATCATTAGTTTCATACTTGCTGACCTCCCTTCCTGGATTCTCCAAACACCAGAGAGTATTTTAGACTCAAATTGATGCTATCAATATTTAATTTGACACTTCGATGATTCAGGCATTTAGTGTTGTAAACTATTTTCCTGTTTCTATTTTGGAATAAATTGGCTTGCTCTTTTGGCAGCTGGAGGTGGAACGTTTCTTTCTGGCCGTTGGAGAAAGTGGTAGGAAGGGTTTAAGTCCCCAGCAACCTAGGTCACTCTGGCTGTGGCCAATTTAAGGATCCACTCTGAAAGAGAAATAGGCCATGTTGCACACTGAGGTTGAGATCATGTAGCTTACACAATTGCACACCAATTCCTTTGACAGATGGTAACTTTTGCATTGAGGAAGAGGAAGAACAAGCAAAATCACATCATATTTTATTCAGGGCGACTCAAAAAATATCTTTTCCTTCTGGTATAAATTTTAGGGATGACTTTAAGTAAGTGTCATTTGAGTAGAGAGTTTTATTTCATAGTGAACTATATCAAAGTAGCCCAGGGTATTTTCTATTTTGCTTTCCAATTCACGGGATTTCCAAGGTGGAAAAGGCTTGTTATTTCATGCAGTGTGTGGGCAGCACGTTAGTTATATGCTCTCTTGTTGGAAAAGGAACTTCTAATATTATGAGGATATGACAATATAATTCTCTTTGGCTGTTTGGGTGGGGTAGAATGGGACTATTAAAGAACCACTTCATTTATGAAGTGCTTAGCATCACATCAGTTACTTCATTCTGACTCAGACTGCCAAAGCTTTGAAGTTTCATTTCTGTACCAAAAAAAAAAAAAAAATCCTTGAAATATGCATGGGGAAAATTTAGAAATAGCCAATGTCAGGATGTTATTGTTCTTTCCGCCATATTTTATAATTCAAATAATTGAGATAACTTTGTACAAAAGAAGCTCCCATGGTTGCTAGAAAGATGTCCTCTTCCTGAAAGTTAAGTAACAATTCATACAATGAAGAATAAAACTATTAAAAAAAATACCCTTGCCTTCAACGTCTCCTTTCCAAAAACAAATTGGAAAGAAGATCAGTAATTACATTAAGTGCATTTGCTTACTACCAGGTCAGATCTGTAAAGATTTTTCCTTTAGTGAGGTGGCAGGGTGTTAGGCTAAGAGTCTGAGAGAGGGTATGGTAATGAGCTGGCTTCTATGGGAGGGTGGAGAAACTTTTATGAAATAAGTTTGCATCATAATTTGGCATAGATCTGAAGAGTCTTCTTAGACCACTAAAAATAGACCGTCTTTTAGATCCACTCATGCCAGTATTTTCTCCTTGATTTATTTTAGCAGCCTTTTTTTTTTTTAAATCTTGAAGATCTTCTCTGAAATCATCTCCAGAAGAAGCAATATCTAGATGATTGTAGATGGAGTGGCGGGCTGTGTCCCACCACCCGGCTAGCTTTACCCAAAATAATTACACGGAAACTGTATTCTTTTAAATACTGCCTGGCCCATTAATTTCAGCCTCTTACTCACATCTTGATTAACCCATATTTAGTAATCCGTGTAGCACCACGAGGTGGATCGCTTACCAGGAGAGATCTTAACCTGCGTCCATCTCTGAGAGGAGAGGCATGGCAACTGCATATGGCGACTGCCTGAGCGTCTCCCCATTGCCTGCTACCCAGCATTCTGTTCTGTCTATTCCACCTACCTAATTTTCTGTTCTCTTAAAGGGCCAAGGCAGGATCTTTATTAATAATGAAAGTAACACATAGACACTCCTCGATCAGGTGATCGCCCAGATATGTGTTTTTCACATATGTCTTATAAGCGTCCACCATACAGGGAGGCAACTCTGATGGGTTAACAAGTAAAGATGCTCTCTTCCAAACTTCACGGTCGGTGCTCAGTCCCCAGGACTCATATGATGGGAGGGAAGAAGTGACTTGCAAACGTTGGTCTCTGAGTTCTGCATACACAGTGCATTTTGTGGGATGTGTGTGCTCACTCCCTGACCTCCCACCCCCACACACTAATATAGAAGATTTTATCATGCACAACAATTATGAATGGCTGTCCACCAAAAGACATGATAAAAACACAGCCAACAAAGGCAAGCAACATGGAGCCTTTGCACAATGTACTATAGATTGGCATGATTACCAGTGAAAGCCAACCATGACAAAGCATGCTGAGTTAAACAAGCCCGAAAGCCGGGCTGGAGAGATGGCTCAGCAGTTAAGAGCATTGCCTGCTCTTCCAAAGGTCTTGAGTTCAATTCCCAACAACCACATGGTGGCTCACAAACATTTGTAATGAGGTCTGGTGTCCTCTTCTGGCCTTCGGGGATACACACAGACAGAATATTGTATGTATAATAAATAAATAATTTTAAAAAAAACCGAAAGCCTAGCTAAAAGTGAAAAACAAACAAGATTATAGTAATAAAAAGGATTTTCACCCCAAATGCTAACATCTAAAAGCCATAATAGAGAGAGTATATATGGATTAAACAGGAGGACAAAGAGACAGGAACCCCAGCTGTCTCTACCCAACCATTGCCCTTGCAATAGCTTCTGGCATATCTCTGGATTACCCAGGCTTTTCCAGGATCCATTTTAAAAATCACTGTATTATATCAGTGAGTTGCCATTTGGCTCAGATTTATGACATCTCTCAAGCTTAAAGTCTGGGTCTCTCTGTGTGTGTGTGTGTGTGTGTGTGTGTGTGTGTGTGTGTGTGTTTTGCAGCAAACACAGAGAGTTGTAGAGTGTAAGTTGCAGGAGCAAGAAGTAACATAGAGGACAGATCCCCTCCTCATCATAACTCCAAAAGGATAAGGTGACTTGCAAGTGGTTGGGTTCAAAAGTACATATTCAAGGACAGAAGGTCTTATTGGCTGAGAGCAGTAACTGTGGATAGGGGCTGTTGGCTTTCATGGAACCAGAGTCACTGTGTAACACGTGCTTGCTGGGCATGTGTGTCTTGGTGTAAATGGATCTTAGAAAAGAAATCACAATCCACTCTCTTTCAAAAAGCTTTCATAGGTTCTATGTGTCCATGATCACCACCTAATTCTTGTCTGTTCACATGTTTGAGGAAGACGACTCTGGAGGAAAAGTAACCTTCTGTGATTCCCCTGGGAAATAATCATTGTCTGGCACTAATGATCAAGAAACGCTCTTGGGCAGAATGAATGGTTTACATGGATGATGTATTTGTGTGGGGTTTGTGCATGTGAGTTTATGTGTGATCACATAAATTATGAGGGTGTTGTACTGAGTTGGTGTCTTAAAGAACTAAAATTTCATGAAGAAGGGAAGGCTTCCTATACCTAGTAAAAGCAATGGAAGAACCCAGGAAATAAGTGGGTTTCTGGAAGAGTCTGGCCCAGGCTAAGTGCAAGGTCAGCTGAGACTCACTTGGGAAGAGTCGCTCTGAGAGCAGTGTGCACTGGGTGTCAACAACAGGAGCCCTAGAGGAAGACTCCCTAGGGGTGAGTTCCTGTAAGGTATGTGCCTGGATTAAATCACCTTGTATATCTTAGATCTCTCTACTTTCAAATAGGGACAATTATTGTGGCAATCTATTAAAAAATGGCATTTCACTCAAAGCAGGGTGTATGAAATAGAAGACTTAAAAATAAGGCATAGGAAATAAGAGACTTTGGTGTTTTGAAATTAGGAATAGTGTATAGCTCATGTGAGGGTGTAGCAGCTAGACCAGGATGAACTTTGTTCCTGTGTCTTTCAGGCAGCAATATCATGTTCTGTGGTCTTCTCATCTCCCCTCACCTGAGATCAGCTCTGTGTCCTCGTGTGCCAATAATGTGTGAGGTGCCATACTTCTGTCTTTGAGGATGAGCTTGCTTTCAGTACTACCTGAAGAGAAATGGGATAAACAAAACAGTGACACCAGCACCTGGGGTAGTTGTAATCGGATGACTGGAACTGGCTGTGTATGGTTTTGTCCCCTTGAGTGAGTGACAAAGCTCTTGAAACTGCATGGCTTTTGCCGAGAACAAGCTATGCATTAAAACCTGATTCCAAATTATTTAATGCTGCCATTTCTCCCTTTATACCATCCTAGTATATAAAACACAACCATTTTTGGTAGCAAAGGTGCATGATAGGTAGTCTTAAATCCCTTTTAGAATAAAACAGGACATGTATAAATGTGCAAGATTAGTGTTAAAGAAAAGAAAGCATGGGGCTACTTCCGGGCACTGTAATTTCCAACCTGGTTTCTTCTTCATGAAGACCTACTTCTCAGGAGTTCTTAGACTATACTTTCTCCCAGTCACTAGGTCAGGATTGATTGTCTCTGCTTATATATAGATTTTTTTCTTCCTGTCCTTAGAAGAGAACTGCCATTCTTCCCAGTGGTCCCTTTAGACACCTCACCTGGCTTGTGATGCTAATGAGGCTAAGGTAAGAGATTTAGGATGCAAGAAGCAGAATCTATAGTCACTGAGCTAGTTGCAGGCTCTGCCCCTCATATACTCTCTTTCCATACCTCAGTTTCTATCCAGAATAAACAATGAATGGTAGACAGATCAATGTTCCCAACTCTACAAACATTCTGTTTCCTTTATTATTTACTCAATATGTATTTTCATTTACTCTCCTTTTATTAAATATTTTTGGAGATAAATTATATTACTCTTATTTATGGGAAGCTAGTAACTCTTGTCATAAAAATGAGGCACCCCCCAAAATGAGATATAATTAAAGAAGAACAATGTAGCTGAATCCATTTGAGGCCCAGGCTGCCTTCTCTCTTTGTCACAAAAGAGAAGTCTTTAGGAACCACTGCCGATAGATTCTTTCTTCAGAGATCAGAATTCAAAGAAAAGTGAAGGTAACTCTGGAAGTCTTGGTTAGCTGTCATTTAAAGCCAGCCATGACTGCTATTTGTTGAACCCCTACTGAATAAGTCATTGCGCTAGTTTATTTTATAGACTCTGTATCAGAATAATTATTTGTGATAAAATCAACTAATATTTAGTAAACAATGTTTCCCTACAAACAAGAATATAATTTACAGACCTCATCTCCTTTGCCTCAGCATAGGTCTATGAAGCTTATGGTACCTGTTTGGCTGGTAAAGAGAGTGAGGACCAAGTCTCAGGATGGGTGAGCCATAGAGTTCCAAATGAGAACCTTTCTGTGTTTCTTGTTGAGATCTGTCTGTCACTATCAAAGCTTGGTCTCTTCATTGTTTCCTGCTTACTTGAAACATAACTACCTACCACCTTGCCCTCATGGTCCTTTGCATATGCCATATCCCTTATAGATCATCTCATTTGTGTTATTAGGAGATCATGAGCCCCCCATGACTCATATTGAATCCTAGTGAGACACAACTTGTAAGAACACTTATACTGCTGGTGAAAATGGGTTACTTTCAGCCAGAACAGCTGAAGGTAATTGAGTAGGAGGGATCCTTGCTTTCTATCTTATTTGCTGTGGTATCTAGTGTCAAATTAACTTGATAATTTACTGGATAAGGGAACTGGTTTAAGTGTTTCCAAATATTAGAAATTAAATTATGAGTAGCATTTCACTGTGTATGTACACATTTACATATAAATTATCCATCAATCTAACATCTATATATCAAACATCCATCTCAGACAGTCACAGGCATCAAAGACAAGAGCACATTAAGGAAAACTGACTTAAATCCAGCCTAACTCTTTCAGCCAAAGAGTGAGTGAGCATTGTAGTAGAAGGGTTCTGAGAAGCTGCCAGCCTCTGTCGTGAGCAGAGCTCCTTCATGTATGAGCAGGATTTCTTCTCTGTCATTCTTACCAAGAGGAGAATCCCAACCCTGTCTGATGACATAAAACAGCTCTCCACAACTGCTGCGTGTGTTTTCTTTTTCCTTCTTCCTTCTCAATTGTTGACATTATTCATAATAGTAGGTACTACTTTTATCCAAACAAGAGTTATAAAAGAAGAAAATGTCCCGTGAATTTTTGAGAATGCCTTGGCATATATGCAAGTACCTCAGAAGTAACTCTTGGGGTACCAGCCTAGGTAAGATTGCCTATGAGAATAGCAGACACTTGACATTGTCAAGTGGCTCTTCCAGGCACCTTCAAGTGCAGCAAATGTATTCATACCAATGAAGGATGACGTTTCACTAGTACAGTACAGGAGACCACAACTGAACCGCTTTAGCATCCCTGCTGAGCAGCCCATCCTGAGTAAATCTACCGTACTTAATGAGCTAAAAGGAAGACCCAGAGCCCCTCTAGATTCCTTCCCTGACTCATATTACCCTTCCGGGAACAATTCCTATTTGTGTCTAAAGAAAATGACATTTACTCACTAAAACCCCTTCAGAAGTATAGGTGCCTTTGTAGGAACATGGAGTCAGGAATTCTCTTCCCCTTTATCAGCTAATCTGTTCAGATGCTCTTCACTGCCATTTAGATTGGGTCTTTGTCAACCTGATAGACAATACCCAGGAAAACAAACAAGCTTTTTTTCTTAATTAACCGCTTTGAATTTATAGACAATCGGGGTTCCCAAAGCATTTATCTTTGCAACATCTTAGAAAGGTTGACTAACAAGATAGCTTTTTGCTTTTTACAATTTATTTATTTTTATTTGAGAGACAGTGAAGGCTAGATGGCAACTTTGGGAGTCGGTTCTTTCTTATTACCATGTGGATTTGGGGGATTGAGCTCACATCACGGGGCTTAGCAGCAAGCAGTTTTACTTGCTGAGCAATTTGTCATCAGCCGCTGTCCAGTTTCTACAGTGTGAAAGGATAGTCCCACTTCATTTTGAGAATCTTTATTGTATTTCTTTCTGAGCATCTTGTCTCTAAGGGAAACCTCCCTCCTGATTTAAGTTGGTCACATTGCTATAGATGTCACAATCTTCCTGTCTTCTGATAAGAAAATAGTAACAGTCTGCGACGGGGAGAAAACACTGCAGCGGGAGTGTGCCACAATGAATCTGTGACCGTAATCGCTGGCATCTACCCAATAAAAAGTTTGCAGATGATTTTATATCTTGATTGTGTGGAGGTTGCCTATATCTGATCAAATGTTAGAGACATTGCCTCTGCTCTTGAGTGTGGTTAAAAGTTTGTTTTTCACTGTACTTGTGGGATCCCTTGTGAGGCCACTTTCTCTGTGTTTTACAGCAAACTAATACAGTTATTCCTCATTTTTCAAAAAAACATCAGTGGACTACTTCCCCGAATAATAGCTCTAATTTATGTATAAAGACTAATGTTGGCTTGAGCAGTTAAGTGAGTAGAGTGAAACAGCCTGTGTCTGAATCCTAGATGCACTGTGTTTTGTCACTGTGATTGATGGGAACTTCATACATCCTCTTTGTACTTCAAATTCCTAGCCATGAAATAGAGGAAACATAGTGCCTGACTACAAGAATAATATAAGAAAATGCACACAAATATATTCCAGACACACACATATCACAGACACACACACATGCGCACGTGCAGTGAAATACTTAGTAGTTAGCCCAGCATTTAGGGAATGGAAACCGCTTCATGAATGTTCTCAATGTTCAATTCTTGTTTAGATTAAGCTGAGTCTAAACAACTCATACTTAAAATTTCTGAGAGATTTTATGCCACCTATTTATGACTTTGATCATATAGTAAATCCCCACAGATGCTGAGATGCTTCACTTGGCAAGTGAAGCACTTGGGAGATATCACTCATACTTTTCCAAAACTCAATATTGGCACAAACACATGCATCTAATGCCAATCAGAAATTACCTGTAATTTGTGCCACTTTTTTGATAATAACCATATTTTGACAAATGATAACCTCTGTATATGATTTTAATTATTTTAGGAGACAGTCCAAAGAGTGCAGTGTTCTATTATCAAGGCTGAGTCACTTGAGCTAAGTGACTACATCATTATAGCCCTTGAAGACTATTCAAAGTTATCCCTGTCATCAAATACATAAGTGGGCAATACTTTCAGTCACACACACGTGTGTGTGTGTACATATATGTAAACACAGTTTTTACTCTCTCACTCTCTGTTTTCTCTACTGTCATTCATCGACTAGTGTAGTAAGTGAGCCCTAAAGAAGGGAGAAGCCTACTGGCCCCAGAAAATAAAAATGACTATAAGATCAATTGCAATCTCTAGGTAGCTCATAGCTTCTTTGGATACAAAGTTATAAAGGGCAAATAACCTCAATATGAAAAGTTTTTCCCTTGAGAAAACCTGAAAGCCATAGGGTATAGTAAGGGTTTCCAAAAGGGTATGCTAAGGGGATCCTGGCTCTCTCTGAGTTAACACAAGGAAGCAAGATGAAGATCTAGGGATTTTCTACCAACAGTGAACAGAGTTTAGATGAAAGACTGGCATGTCAGAAAGGCACAGAGGCTATCAACTGCCAAGTCATTCAACACCAGGACTCCCCATGCAGGAAATGCTGTGGGCAGGTGAGGCTGAGACAGACACAGGAATGAACAGGCTGTGGTAATGAATGTGGACACCTCTAAATCTGATAAGAAATCACTGAACCACTGAGTGGAGGCTTCAGAGATGGCTAAGAGTACTAGCTGCTCTTGTGGCGGACCCTCATTTGGTCTCCAGTATATCAGAAAGCTCCCAGCTATCTGTAACTCAAGTCCCAAGAGAATTAAAGCCCCCTCTGACTTTTTCGGACATCTGCATACATGTAGAACACATATACACAAGTGCACAGAAAATAAATAATTCTCAACAAAAGAAATCACTGGGTATTTTAACATTTTCACATACACATATATGTATATTTTTAGATTTAGTGTTATGTGTGTATTGTGTGTGTATGTGGCTTCTCTTAAGAAGGAAGTGTCTGTTTTGCTGTTCATATTTTCAAGATATTTCCTTTATGAAAGAGAGACAAATTAGCAAAGTAAAATAAAACAAACTATAGGGAAAAAAGTAAGTGGTGTTGCAGAAGACATGATCATGTATGTGTGTTTGCCTTGTTCACATAGGTAATTCCCCCATTCAGTCTTATTAAAAAGCTGTATGGGTGACTTAAACACTTTCCTTAAGTTTGATTATTTCACTCGTTAGCTTTTTGCATGTGAAAAAAAATGCTAGCTTAATAGCATAAAAATAAAATATACTGCCTTAGACAAAGGGTTTTACTTTTATTATATTGAAAGTTCCTCAGGTTATATAACTACAGGAATAGGTTCAGTCTTTGTATACAGCTTTATGGTGGTTATCCTTAAACTGAGCATGTTTATTGTAACTGCAGCTGCTTCTTCTTCTTCTTCTTCTTCTTCTTCTTCTTCTTCTTCTTCTTCTTCTTCTTCTTCTTCTTCTTCTCCTTCTCCTTCTCCTTCTCCTTCTCCTTCTCCTTCTCCTTCTCCTTCTCCTTCTCCTTCTCCTTCTCCTTCTCCACCTCCTCCTCATCTCCTTTTTCCTCCTCCTCCTCCCTCCACCCCAATTTCAGGGTTATCAAGATGTAATGAAAAGGGCAGGGTCTTTGGGGTCAAGGAAACCTAGATTGGACTTTTCATTGAGCTAATTTGTCTGGTTATCTTGGGCAAGTTATTGGCCTATCTGAACTCTGTCTCTTTTCCCTCTTGTGAAGTTGGTGAGATTAGCTAAATTGCTCTGAGGCTTGTTGGAAGTATTAATTAAAAATAAAAGCATGCACGAAACCCACTTGTCCATGGCAATAATATCAGGAATCTGTAGTGGTTAGACAATGATACAGGATTGTGGATATGCAATTGTTAATATGCTAAAGAGAGAAAGTGAAACTGTAATTTGGGCAAGAAACTGTAATAATATGCAGAGGAGCAGGAGGCTAACTCATTTGCTCAAATACTGTTTGTTTATTCATTTCTCAAAGATATCACAAAGTCTGCGAATATTTATTTTGTCCTTCTTCTAATAGCCCTCCTAATAGGGAATTATTTGGGTACAACGAAAGACATTTGTAAATGCGGCTGATAAGACTGCCATTGGACAAGGAGTGTTTTGTTGGACACAAGAATTCTATTATCCATGGCTTCAGTTGTCAAGTGCCGGGGGAACCCAGAATTTATGGTAGCCGCACAATGGGCCTTTCAGGACCCAGCAAAAGAGCTGTGAGATCCTGCTCCATGGCTTTTCAGGGCTTCTAATCTTTTTATCGGGCCAGGACAATGCCGGATTCAGCTGCTGCCTGAGCCTCCTGACTGTCGATTGGCCATCAGGTATTGTGCGGTAATTACCATGGCGACAATGGACTCTCTTCTATGCCCGTCCATCAGACCTTTAGAAAACAGCTAAGGTTGTCACTTTGTATTAGGTGCGTCTAAAGGCATGGCTTACTTAGGAAAATAACTAAAGGGACATAAAGATAATTGTGTTAAAAGATGCATTTAAAAGTGTGCTGTGTCAAATCCATTTGGAGCCCAGGAACATTTTGTGTTTGGCTTCTTGTAGTTGCAACTACTTTGGGGGCATCATCCCATGATTCTATAGGAGAGGAGCAAGCCTAGGGTACATCAGGAGGACATAAACCATGGATTTCTGGAAGTCCCTATACACACATGGGAGCAGAGGTCTAAGCTCAGCCAATGAACCTCACGGCACATCTTTAAAAGTCTTTGATTCTTAGTTTCCTCATGTGAAGAAAATGGCAGTGCTGATGTTCACAGATGGATGTCAGTTGCATGCTGTATGATTGCAAATGTTCTATATGATTGCTGACATGTCTACGGATGAACTTCATGAGAAACAAACATGCAATAAAATTTCAAACAACCGTAACCACTGTAAAACCAAAATGCATATCTATCTTTTTATAATCACAGCTCATGATTATTAGCTGAGCTTTTCAATTTATTCTTACTTACTACTCTTCATGATAACCCTCCAAAATTGTTATTATCTACATTTTATCTAGAGAATAGGGCCCCAGACAGTTATTACCCAAACTCAATCTAGTTTTGCACAGGCAAAACCTGAACTTTAAGTCATATTTTCTCACAGTGATTTTCCCTTTCTTCTAAAAATTCATAATTGACTGGCTTATCTTAAAAAATATGCTTCACCATATGGTTTGGGGACTTTGGCAATAACAGGAATAAAAAACACCCAGTGGTGATTATTAATGGCGCTTAATCATCACTTTGACAATGTTGAGAACATGTAACACTCTAGAAAGCCGTAAGTTCCCATCTGTAGATGCCCAGAGTGTGCTGCACTTATTGAGCCCCTTCTGCTGCTTGCTGAGCAAGAAAACCACAGAGCAGGATCGGCCACGTGCCTCTACTCATTGCTTCTAGACCATAGTAAAGCGTAGTCCCAGCAGCCGCTTCACAAATCTGTGTTTTAACTGCTTTAGAGTGAAGACATACAAAAGCTTACTCATCTTTTGTTTTGATTGACTCTGCTCCCAGCCATCTTCAGTTTGTTGCTGCGTGCATACAGCAAATGTAGAAAGTATCTTTGCACACACAACAGGAGCAGACTTTTTTTGTTCTGTAAAGTGACTCCGATGCTGGGGCTCTTAGAACTTGGGAGGAGTGGACTTGTGGCAACTCAGTACAGTCCTGCTATTTCTGTGCTGCATGCACCTGGGGATTCATTACCAAGTCCCAGTTTCTGTATCTGTAAAATGGGGTTGCACTACAATCTTCCTTGTCTGTCTTGCTCCCCTTTGTTGTTTTTCTGTCAGCACAGAGGTTGTGCTTTATCTGTTATTGCTGTTCCCGCAGGCATCAGCTATGTCACTGCCATCAAATGTAGCTTTTAATTAAATCTCTATTGTTCTATTTATCAATAAGACTCGGGAGTCAATGACTGGGTTGAAAACCTGCTAGCTGACAGAGGTAGAGTAATAACTAGCTGACCTTATCTCTTTGTCAGCATTTCCAAAAGAGTGTCCTTCTGCTCTGCCAAAACAAAAACAGCCATGCCACACAAAGTCCCTCCTTAGGACTTCCTGCGTGTCTTTCCGTCCTCGTATAGACATGGTCTGACTCTCTATCATTATTTTATGTCAATGAGTTTGAGATGGAGGAAGGAGAGAGAAGAGAGCAATGGAAGAGATATTTTGATTGAGGGAACCATTATGGGGTTAGTAAGAAACCTGTCACCACAGAAATTCCCAGGAACTCACAAGTATGACCCCAGCTAAGACCCTAAGTGATAGAAGAGAGGGTGTCCAAAATGTTGTTGCCCTGTAGTCAGGCTGATGAATATCTTAAATATCACCATAGAACCTTCATCCAGAAACTGATGGAAACAGAGGCAGAGACCAGCACTGGAGCACTGTACTGAGCTCCCAATGTCCAGATGAAGAGTGGGAAGAGTGAGAATATGAGCAAAGAGGTCAAGACCATGATGGGGACACCCACTGAAACAGCTTACCTAAGCTAATGGGAGCTCACCAACTCCAGCTGGACAGGGAAGGAAACAGCAGAGGACCAAACTAGTCCCTCTGAATGTGGGTGACAGTTGCATGATTGGGGCAGACTGTGGGGCCACTGGCAGTGGCACCAGGATCTATCCCTACTGCTTGTAATGGCTTTGAGGGAACCTATTCTCTTTGGATGGATACCTTGCTCAGCCTAGATACAGCATGGAGGGCCTTCGACTTTCCCCAAAGCTATGTGCCTTACCCTCTCTGAGGAGTGAATGGGGATGGAATGGGGGTTTATGTGGAGGGAAGAGGAGGAGGGGAGGGAATGGGAACTGTGATTGGTATGTAAAATAAAAAAGATTTTTTCTTTTTAAATAAATAAATAAATATCGAAATAAAGAAATTTTAAAAACAAAACAAAAACAGAAAAGCAAACAAAGAAATCTATTCACACATGGTAATCTGTAAGTCAAGGCTTTAATTTTAGGTTTCTGGAAAATAAAGACATGATTGTGTGTAAACCAAACCTTCACCCTAGGGTCCTTCTCAAGCTATTATTACCTTAGCCAGCCAGCCAGCCAGCCATTATTTTTTGAGACAGGATCTCATGTTGAAGCCAAGGTTTGTCTCAAGCTCATTACCTTCTAAACCAGACATCTCAGTGTAGGAATCAAAGGCCCATACATCTCTATTTAGTTGAGTGGTCTTCATTTCAACATGTATGCATAGTGTTTTTCTCTTCACACTTCACACCTGTAGCAATTAAATGTATTTGTTCCTGATTTCTTTGTCTATCAGATACTTCAAGCCATTTATTGCCTGAGTTCCTAAGAGCTTTAGTCCGGTGGATGGGTGATCATGCATGGAAATGAAAGGGACTGCTAGAGCACAGTGTGGCTGCACTGGAAGGTGACATCATTTACTCCTAGACTTGGTACATGAAAGAGGAACATCTTAGAGCAAGTAGGGTATGAATGAGACAAGACTGATTTCATGAGACCAGAAGGCACCACGTGATTTTAGGTCATGAAGCCATTGGTGTGTACAAAATGATAGAAAATGGACATTTTAACACAAATGCTTTTGCAGAAGGCAGAGGTGTAAACTCTCATAGACCTTTCAGACCCTGAAACATTGCTAAAATCTCAAATAACAGTGTAGAGTGCTTGTATTTAACATGGCATAGTTAGAAGGCAACCCTTTCCCCTGAGCTCACAGCTCCTCATTCACAAAGTTTTGGAGTTAACAGAACTCAAAATACATAAACAATGTTCTGGGTTTTTTTGTTTGTTTGTTAGTTTCTTCCAAAACTACTCTGTGATCCTTGGATGAAAAGCTTTCTTCATGTGGAACAGCCTGGAATGTGAAGGATCAAGGCAAAGAGAAAGTTCTGAAGTTGTTTTGGTAGATGAGCTAAAGTTTTACAGATAGTGCTAGCCACAGAGTGCACTTATAGCATTATTATCCTAGAGAAGAAAAAAGGAACAAGAGCTTGAGCATTTGTCTGGTGGATTCTGACCCTGCCTTTCTTGTTCTTGGCTGTAACCCTCTGTAATAGTTTCACTCTACTGAGTTGGGCAGGGGGATACCAACAGCATACCTCAGATATAAGAGGATGTATCACAGATAATTTAGAAAAACACCTTCTTCATATGGTTTATAACATTTTACTAATCTATTGATCATTAACATCTTATTCAGAAATGTTTTAATTTATAACAATTGGTAATTACCATGCACAGGTCTGAGAGTTGTGTGAACACATGTGGACACTACTTCACTGGGTGTCTATCAGTTCATGAAACTGGATAGGTAATATTACATAAAGATTTGAAAAGATCAAAAGTTAAAATTGGCATCTTTTTTCACGTGTGCCTGGGACACATAGAGGTAAGAAGGCAGTGTGTGTGTGTGTGTGTGTGTGTGTGTATCTCCCTCTTTCTTTCTGTCTGTTGACCGCTCCATGAAGAGCAGCATGATAAGGCATACATACCTCAGAATCTGGAGAATAAGTAGTTCAAGATTAAGGCACTAGTAGATCTGGTTCTCTGGCTTGGTGGATACTCATATTTTTACTTTTCACTGCTTCCTCATGTAGCAGAAATATAGACCAGAAGACACACACACACACACACACACACAGAGAGAGAGAGAGAGAGAGAGAGAGAGAGAGACAGAGAGAGACAGAGACAGAGACAAAGAGAGAGACAGAGAGACAGCGAGAGAGAGGACATGCCATGCAATCTTACTTTACATGGATGCTAGTCTCACCAAGGGAGTCCTACATCCTACTTGCACCTAAGTATCTCTCAAAGGAGTCCCCACCCTCCAAACACTAGTTCATTGATTTGGGGACAGAGTCACAAACTTTCAACCTACAGGATTTTACTCTGTCTTCCAATTCATGTCCTTTTCACATGCAAACATAATCATTCCATTTGAGCAGCTCCTTATATCTGATTTGTATTAAAACTAATTTTATATGTTTTATTGAAAATAGATTTTTCATATAATATATTCTAATTATCATTATTTTTCCCTCACCTCTTCCCAGATCTTTTCTATTTACCCACCCACCCAAATCTTCACCCTTTCCTTCTCTCTCATCAGATTTTAAAGAACCATTTAAAAAAAAAAACATAAAATGAAACCACATGAACCAGAATAGGAAAAAACAAAGAAAAACAGAAGTAAAAGTGCCCCCCCCAAAAGCTCAAGGGACACATATAGATACAGAAACAGAGAAATGTTTTCATACTCACAGCTAGAAATCCCATAAAAACACGAAACCAGAAACCACAATATATACTCAAAGGGCATGTGAGGGAAAACAACAACAATAACAACAAAAGCTTTGATACAGCATTACAGAAAAGAACCTCCCAAAATGCCACTGTGTTCCTTTTTCCTTGGCCAAATACTGCTAGGCACAGAGCCTAGCCTCAGAAATGGCTTGTGTTCTCAATGAGAATTTGCAGAGAAAGATATTATTTCATTTGTGAGTGGTTATCAATTGGAGATAACTTCTGGATTGAAGATAGGGACTAATGTCCACTTCCACTTTCAGAGAGGGGACTCATCTGCCATAGACCTGTGCAATTGCTGGTCATGTTGCCACAGTCTCTGTGAGTTCAATGTGTGTTGGTCCATCTGTATTTTGAAGGCCTTTTTTTCTTGGCATTCTCATGCTCTCTGGCTCTTATAATGTTTCTAACTTCCCTTCCTCAGGGTTCCCTGAATTGTAAGTAGTGACAGGAATAGTGTAGTATTAGTTTTAAAATTTCATCTCTCATCTAAATTTTGTCCATCTCAAACAGGAAAGAATCAAATTACAGTTCATCTTGAAGCTAAATCCTGTGTAGCTATAATTTGTAGACCCAAATAAATTATGTGCTTCCAAGATATGATGTTGGGAGGCATAGGGTGGATGAATTAAGAGTGATGAGTCCCAAGCAAGTCTACACCTACGAGGGCAAACCAATACTTATGGAGCATCGAGAAAAACTGGCTTCAGATTGAAAGCTTTGCTTTTTAGATCAGCAAAGACCTCTCCCCTGGGGTTCACTTAATGTCAGTTAATTGGTTATGTAAGTCTGGTTGATATCCAGATCCTGAGATCTAAAGATGTGATTTATTGGTGGCAACATATTTGCTGCCTGGCTAATATGGGTCTTCTGGCTGTGTCATCAGCTCCATGTTGTATGAATGCCTCCATGTATGTTCAGGATAAGCCCAGTACTGCCTGTTCTTGGCACCCTGAGAATCTTACACAGTATGACCATTTTACTGTTCTTGTTGATATCTTCTTTCAAGCAACGTGCTAGGAGCACATTTTTGAAGATTTACAGATCTACAATTCATCTGCCTTCTTTCCGTGAGGATTTTTCTTTGTTTTGTTTGTTATAGTTTGTTCGAATGTGTTGTACTAAGGAGATATTGTATAAAGAAAGGAAAAGGAGACTTTGAAATAAACATAGTACAACAAATAGCTAATAAAGATTTTGATTGAGGGCCTCATGCAAACTGAGTTGGTCACAGAAAGCCGACATCCTGGAGCTGAAGGTCGTTCAAGAACATCTGTAGGCTGCAGTCTTAGGGATGCTCTGCCAGTCAGCATCTTCGTGTGTTCAGTGCCTCAGTTTTTAAAGACGACAGCTGTTTAACACTCCATATACTTTTCTCCATTCATTCAACTAATATATGAACAGCTGCTCTGGGATAGGGAAAGTGTTGAAC
The DNA here is from genome assembly GCF_903992535.2 of Arvicola amphibius. Lineage (NCBI taxonomy): Eukaryota > Metazoa > Chordata > Mammalia > Rodentia > Cricetidae > Arvicola > Arvicola amphibius. The sequence goes on along the minus strand of NC_052061.1, from coordinate 29,350,140 downwards.
ACTTCAGTAGATACAAAGTTCAATCAGACCAACATCTCAGCAGAACACAGTTCCTCCCACACAGAAAATCCAGATTTTTGTTGTAGTGAAGAGGAAATGCAAGCCTGATAAGGACTGGAATGCATGCTCAGCCCTGTGCTCTCATCTTCTTGAAGGGGATCAGCTATGCCCAACACCCACTGTTCCTTGTTGTTCTTTAGCAGACCATCTCATAAGGACCAGTCCTCTCCAGAAAGCTGTTTTTCACTTTAGGAGGGAATGCATGTCTTTGGAGCAGAGTACACATTGATTAGAAAATTGTCTCTGAATGCTTTCAATCTCTCCTACAGGGGTTATTGCTATTTCTAGAGCAAGTGGATGTGACAGTCACAGCACAAGCACTTGGACAGTCCACCAGATTCACCTTGTTATCAAAGTACTAAACACAGATGTGGTTAATCACACTGTCTTGGTAATTCTAAATCCACAAGTTTCCCCAGTTTTCCATGCAACTGTAATAGTTTACTTATATTTTCTTTGTAAGCCTAGGCTATTTTCTTTGAAGAGAAAAGTCTAACGTATGCCACTGTCTATTCCCAATATAAACTCTTGGGGCATTTTAGTCATTTCTACTGCATCTATATTACTAATGATGCTTCTCTTCTGTATCTTTTCTTTCAGAAATCACTGTGCTTTTGGCTTTGTGGACCTGTGAAGACGTTCATTTCTCTTGTTATCTGTTGAATGACCAATCAGATGGGTGGAGTATGTTATAGGAATTGGCAGCAAGTGTCCAATGGGTGAAGAAGGTAAGATGGGCCAGCAGTATTGAGAGAGTCTCAGGTTACTATGTCTGTGAAGTTATGGGAGTTATGTCTACCGTTACAGTCCTTATGTCTGGCTTGAGCTGGAATTTCACTAACCCTGAAGTGGAATTTTTGAGGGAGAGAAATTTGTCTCTTTGGCTTTAAGAAGGCAACTTTTCAGTATTGTTTTGGTTGGCTTCTCTTTGTTGTGTACCTGTTAGGTGCCAATCTGCAGAGGACAAACTTTTTGATTGAATCTGGTATGGAAGAAAGGAGAAAAACTAAAGACAGTAATTCTGCAAAGAGAACATGTCCAGATAGACTGATTAAGATGATTGTTGTGCTGCATTTTTGTCCGTTTTGTCTTTTGAGAGGAATTTTTAAGATTAAAAAAAAAAAAGGTGGCTTGCATTCTGCAAAAAAAGAAAAATAAAGAGAGTGAGTAGAAACGAGGGAAGGAAGGAAGAAAGAAAGGAAGGAAGGAAGGAAGAAAGAAAGAAAGAAAGAAAGAAAGAAAGAAAGAAAGAAAGAAAAGAAATAGGAGACTGCAATGTTTATACCTCAAAGCTCAAAAGCCAGGGCAGCTCAGTCATGATTTTAGTGCTAGGCCCAGCTCTGCTGTTCTCTGATTGTATGTCTTTAAGCTAATGAGCTCTTTCTTGAGACAATACAGTGATTAGATCCTGAGTCTCTGTCAGTTCTTAAGATTTATACATTTCCAGATCCATTTACCATTGTCCTATCTATTCAGTGGTGGCTGACACCATTCCCAGAGGCCATTCATGGTGGTTAGAAATTTATGTTTCAGATATGGCCCCACTGTGTAGTCCCGAGTGGCCTGAAACTCGCTGTGCAGACCAGCTTGGCCTCACACTCATGAAGATTCACCTCTGTCTTCTGAGTACTGAGATCAAAGGTGTGCATCACTGTGCCTGGATTCCAGATAGAAAATATAACTTTAATTCTTTTGCCATGACTTCTGGGATTCTAGATCTATCTATCAAAATGTCTGTGTCCACTGTGGATACCTACATATTCCAGGTGGTATATACATATAAGTTAAATGCAAGGCACATATTTTCCTCTAATCCTTCACATTTCAGTGGGAGAACAACTGCTTAGCCAGACTAGAAACACAGAACATGTCTGTGTGTCTCTCGGTCCTTATTTCTTATAGTCACTGATTCTAATACATTCCTAAACATACTAGTTTTAATTATTCCTCAATTATTTTTTGTTCATTTATTCCAACGGACACTATCCAATGCAAGGGGAATTCTTTCCTAATATTACTGATCTTTTGGCCTCCCTAGCTATCTTTCTTCAACAATTCCAGAAGTGTCCCATCTTCCATACACACCTTGAGAAGTGTTTCTAAGTCCCTGTATTATGCTATTCTTCTGGTTCATCCCTTTAAAGACAGAGCTATGAATTAATTATCAGCATCTTAAGAGACTTCCAGAATGTTTTAATAAGAAAGCCACCCTTTCACTGGCCAGACCACATCTCGGCTACCCTTTCTGCACACCCACTATTTATTATCAGCCTCCCCCCACCCAGGCCCAAACATTTCGCCCAAACAATAACATTTCTCTTCTTTTTATTATATCTTAGCTTCGACCTCATTTTCCCTGAAAAGATTTGTTTGCTTGTTTTCTTTCATTATTTATTCCCTAAGATCAAATCATCGTTTCTCAGACAATCCTTCAGTGGCCAGGGATTACACCATCCGCAGTAACCTCACATCAGGTCACAACTGTCAGTATACAAAACACTTTTCTAGTCACTGTGATCAAACGGAAACACCGCGCAGGAGGACAGACTTCCTTTGACTGGCTCATTGTTTTGGGAAACTGAGTTTACTGTGGTTGGGCAGGTGGAGTGTAGAACAGGTCCTTCAGAGCACAGATGGATGAGATGGATTCATGAGGGAATGGGGGATTACTGAAATCAGCTAACTTAACTGGCATTGCATGCTTGCACTGTGTCAGAAGCATGCTGTCTTTAGAGGTATCACTCCCTTAATCCTTCCTTTGTGCAGCAGCTATTATTATTATTATTTAAAATTTTTAAATGAGGAAACTTGACCTTCCAGAGGATAAGCTGCCCATGGCAATATGCTGCACCTTTTTATCTTTTTAGTTCGCATCAATGGAACGTCTGACTTTTTCTATAGCTGTGCCTTTGGCCAACCTCCCTCTGCCTTTCCTCTAAATGATCTGCTAGATTATGGGCAAAAACATTTCCTCCACATAAGGCTCCTTTGTAGTTTAGTCCTCCAAAACTATTGTTTAAAATACAATCATCCAGCCACTGTGTGTGCAATGTGTAAGTCTTTGGAGATTTTCGGGATCTTTTTTTTTTCTTTTTTGTCTCATATATTAATGAGATTCTGTTTTAGGAGAGAATTTCCATTTGAGAAATCTTCAAACTTTCCCCCATGCTCTGGTTAACAGTTGATAGGGAAACAAAAACACAAACCAAACCACAGTGTGTGAAAGACTCAGCAGAGGAACCTAAGTTGCACCTCCCTGCCAAGCACCAACCTGACTGGGAAACTGCAAGGCTGGCATGGGCTGCCCTGGTGCTGGCATCTTCCATGTTCCTTTGCTCTGATGCCTGGTTCCGCAGGTGGCCCCCATTCCTCTGTGGTTACACCTGTGAATACTGATCATTTTGCTTTTTCCAAGGCTGATGGGCCTCTTCATTTTACCAGCCTTCTGAATTCTTCATTATGTGAGATAATGACATTTTCTATTTTTCCAGATAGTGGGTGTAACAGCAGGCCGCCTGTTTGTCCAGGCCACCCAGAACCAAAATAACCAAACAGAAATTATATTATTTAAAACACTGCTTGGCCCATTAGGTCTAACTTCTTATTGGCTAACTCTTGCAACTTAATTTAACCCAATTCTAGTAATCTGTGTATCGCCACGTAGCTGTGGCTTACTGGCAAGATTCCAACTGGCGTCTGTCTTGATGGGTTTACAAGGCTTGTCTCTGACTCCGCCTCCTCTCTCCCAGCATTCAGTTCCAACTTCCCCACCTACCTAAGTTCTGGCCTACTATAGGTCCAAAGCAGTTTCTTTATTCATTAATGGTAATCACAGCATACAGAGGGAAATCACAGATCAAGTAGGGGCAGGTAGCCCTAGGTACTGATGAAGCAGTCAAAAGTGAAGATCTGCTAGGTTGTTTTTCCTGTAGAGGTTAAACACAGCCTTTTCTTTGGGACTTTCCATGGCTCTTTTAATCCAAGGAGAGGAAACAAAATATTTTTATACTTCCAGAAAAATCACTGAAACCAAGGAGCTGCTACTCACAAGTGCCTAAAAAATTAAAAACTAGGGGTCTGGAGAGATGGCTCAGAGGGTAAGAGCATTGCCTGCTCTTCCAAAGGTCCTGAGTTCAATTCCCAGCAACCACATGGCAGCTCACAACCATCTGTAGGCATACACACAGACAGAATATTGTATACATAATAAATAAATAAATATTTAAAAAAATAAAAAACTACCACCACCACCCCAACAAAAAGCCATGACACAAATGGAATAACCTCTTGGACTTTTCAGGGCAGAGTTCTGATTTTAAGGAAAGGACTTTTACGTCCCAGGGGAGAAAACAGCTTGTCAAAGCTCATCTTCTAGGAAGAACAAAACAAGACAAATAACGAGCAGGACTCGACTTAGTGTCTTAACTTTGGTGGCTCAGATGAATCTAGGAGTGTGTCCGTTGCTTTTCTACTGATTGCTAGTACGTGAGGATTTTAGCGTTTCTTGATTTCTGTGATTTGTCACAAACACAGGTAGAGATGAAAATGACATTTTCCCTCTTGAAATGATGCTTGCATCCAAGTAAATCTGTGTGATGTACTCAGATCTGAGTGACAAGGAAAGAGGAGAGACTTTCAGCACGCAGTAGAGATGGGGCAGAGGAACAGCTCTTAGAACAACCTCTTGGGAAATTCCCTGGTGCTTTCACTTCCATCCCAGGCCTATGTGTAACTCAGGTAGTCATCGCAGCTCACCAGAGGAATTCCCCCGGCAGCAGCAGGATAGATGTCAGCCCTGCAACCCTGCTGGGTATTTAATAGAGTACTGGGACCTGCAAATGAATGTTCAGGAGTAGCAAAAGGGAAATGCCCTTTCCAGAAGAGGAGTACAAGGGCACTGACACCCTGCTGAGCAACAGTCAGCAGGGACTTCAGATCACAGGTCACCCAATTATTTCTCATTTGCATAGAAGTCAATTCCAGAAAGCTGTTCAGAGGGCAGCTCACTTGTGCTGCCAAACCCACGGGCTCCTAAGTGTCAGTGAGAGCTCTAAGTGCTGGCAGCCCGCTCCTGTGTCCCATGTGCCTGCTGGGACTGTCGGTGAATGCACATTTCCTATTTCGGGATGTAGGCCACTGTGGAGAAGGAGGCCAGGTTTCTGTCTGGAGTCAGTGTCACTGGGATCATAAACAGACACCTCATTCACTCGTGGACCACAGACTGCAGTGTAACTTTGCTATGTGTAATGTGACAGCCACTCCCCGATTCAAGGATCGATTGCACGACGCTCTTATGGGCTTGGTGAAGTGAATATCGAATATCTCATCCCTCATTGAGTGCCTGTCTGAAGGATGAGCTTACACCAAAGTGCAGGTGCTTTGTCTTGCTTTATTTAACTCACAACACACAAAAGGACCATTTTTTAACAATAACTGGGTAGCGTTTATTGACCATCGTTATAAGCCAGGGTCAGTCTTACATGCATTGCAGTTATTAGTCTTGTTTGATGTCACCAAAACTTTGACAGATGTCTTAGGGGCTCTGATAGATGAGGCTATTGAGGTCCAAAGTAGCTAAAGCAATTGCAGAAGGCCTCATAACTGACCTTGGATCGGTTGTATCGCCGCCCCTGTGCACGTCAGTATGGTATTTCAAAGTCTTCAGTATGCCTCTTCTAAGTCAATTGCACCTTGCTTATCAGTCTCAATCAACTTGTGTGGGAGGAAGTTTGAGGGTAATACTTATTGCAATTATTTTGGTATAGTCATGTTTCAAAACTCCATCATGGATTTAAAAGTTACACAGTGGGTTTTAGCATCAATATGGTTCTTGGGAGGGGGAGTTTTTATTCATCAACCAAATCACAGTTGAGACATTTTTTTTTTATCTTGAACTAGGTACTGAGACTGACGTAAAAAAAAAAATAAATCAGTGTTCACACAGTGAAGCTGAAATTGTACCTGTAAAGAACCTTGCCCTGCATTCTGTTGATGAAGTGGGGGTGGCAGGCATGGAACCAAGACACAGTCACATCTGTAAATGCTTCACACAGAAGGGCTAACTCTCCTAGACAAGCTCAGGAAGGAGAAGCTTCAGCGAGAGAGGTGATCGCTGGGTTTAGAGTTGAGCATGGGTAGCTTTGACCAGGAGGAGATGAGGAATTGCTTGCCCAGTACAGGGACTGCTGCTATAGACGCTCAGTTAGCCTTGGTCATCAATAAAATATGCCATAAATTACTTATGTGTAAGCAAATAAGATGATTGAATAAAGGTGATTTAAAATCAAAATGGAAAACTTGATGTTCAGAGAAAACTTGTCCAATATGTGTGTTTTAATTTCCATCCCTGTACGCTATCACTATATTTGGTTTGATACATGACTGTCCAGAGACTTTCTAAGCCGTCACAGGGACATACATTAAAATAATCTTTTATGTTCATGGAGGCACCCAACTGCTGTCTCCTGCATACTGTTCTACATCACAGTTAAAATAAAAATGATTCTTTCTTCTTTTAATTGTACTTGTTTGTGTTAAAGCATTTCTTTTTGCTTTTATTTTTTATTTTATTTTAATTTTTGAGGCAGGGTTTCTCTGTATATCTCTGACTGTCTAGGAACTTGCTTTGTAGGACAAACATCTGTTTGCTTTTAAAACATTTCAAACCCAAGGAAGAATAAAAAAAAAATACAAGAAACCGTCATGAACCTTTTACCTAGAGTCACTGACTTATGAAAGTCATTTAATGGTTTTATGAACTATCACCCTAAATCAGGATACTGATGTGTGCCTTATTTAGTCAACAAGTGAATGAAGTGTCTGTTTATGATCCCAGTGACATTGACTTCAGAAGCCTGGAATACTTCTCCATGTTGGCCTACATCCTGTTTCCTTGCTCTTATGGAGAGAAATACTCTGATACACGGGCAAATAAGAGCATATTTCTTGACCTGTTAAAAGTAGTTTATCCACCCTGAGAATACAGATGAACAGAGAAGATGATGGTTTGGTACCTTGATCTTTGGGGAAGAATTTGACCCTGACTTAATTGATCATCAAGGGCAACCACTTGGGGAAAGAGGGTATGTTCCCTGTTCACTGTGCTTGTATTGTGTGCTCATTGGTTCAGAGAAGCAACAGACAGTTCAATTGAAACCTGATCTCTTCCATTTTTAACAAACAGTCATTTAGAAGGCATTATCTTTTCTGTTCTGCTTGTCAGAGTCAACACGGCATTTTCAAGGCTGGTGTAGGTTTCCCCCCTTTGAAAGATCAAAGCATCTGAGCATTGCTCGAGTTATCTGTGTACTTCCTTTATGTGTTACAGAGCAAGGGATAGTCTGCATGCAAGGTAAGAGAAACTCTGAATACAGGGGCAGGCAGGAAGCAGTCTCAAAAGCCAATGTGACAGGGTTTTGTAGCCATGTGATCTAGATATAAAAGGATTATTCTCAGGTCTTCATTCATTGTTTCTCTCAGCCAACAAGTCCTGAAAGCCTTTAGGGCACACTCTTTCATGATCTTTGCCAAGATATAGTTTTGTGTTTTTTTTTTTTTTCAAGCGGCATCCTCTCAGGAGATGAAAGTGAGACAAAAAAGAAATATCTCAGTTGAAAAAGCAATTGAATCTGAGCCCAGGAGGGTGGGATTTCAAAGAATAATTTCCTAGACATCCATTAACTAACTCATTTATACATTAGACACACATGTATTGGCTACTTACTCAAGCTATTTATGTGAGCACCTGCCAATAAACTCATGATGCTTCCTATGATAAGGGAACTCATAAACCTAAGCAGGCATCCTTTGTTAACTTCTTGGTCTAACCGTTCCCTTAGGGTGGGACCTATATGACATTTCAGCTGTCCCTAGATAGTGTCCCTAGATAGAAGGAAAGCAAGCCTTTGCTCATCTGTCCTCCCTGCTAGAGGCTGCTAACCCAGATTACCCTATGCCCTTCAGAGAACTCAGAGCTCAAGGCCACGAGAGAAGAAAGGACAGGGAAAGAAAGGTAACAAGCCATATTAAATCTGCCACCAATTTTTTGTGTCTGTGGAGGATTCAGTAAGACACCTGGCAGATGCCTCCATTTGGAAGCTTTAGAGAAATTTTGAAGGGGCCAGTGGGTTCACCCTTTTGAGAGGCTCTGAATTTTAGCTCTGAGAACCATGCCAAATGCTGTTAGGTTGCCATAGTAACAGTTCCTATACTTTTTATTTCACAGAAAAAGCATTTAAAAAATACTGGTTGCATTCATGCAAAGCCTCTCCAAATCAGTCTGGCAGATTTCCCCGGCATCATACTTCTACCCACTACAGATATAATGCTGGATCTCTTGACATTCCTTACCACATTTCCTAATTTGTACTTAGTAAACAGACCTATGATGTGGGATTCCCTTCTGTATGCTGTGAATACCATTGGTGAATAAAGGACTTCTTTGAGCCTATAGCAGAGCAAGGCAGAAGAGCTAGGCAGGGAAGACTAAACTGAATGCTGGGAGGAATAAAACAGAGTTAGGGAGAAGCCATGAGATGAACACCGGAACTTTAGCCGGTAAGCCACAGTCATGTGGCGATAAACAGATGAATAGAAATGGGTTAAGTTAATATGTATGAGTTAGCCAATAAGAAGCTAGAGCTAATGGGCCAAGCAGTGATTTAAATAATATGGTTTCTGTGTGATTATTCCAAGTCTAAGCGGACAGGAACAAGCGGCCTATTTCTACAACAGACCTAGGTAGGCATGTACCTATGTAGTAGATTGCTTTTCTAGCATGCACAAGGCCCTGGATTTAATCTCCAGAATTATAATTTCCCCAAAAAAGATTAGAAAAGATCTAAAAAGACTCATATTCATTGGCCTAAGTCAGGTGTATTATTCTTGAGCAATGAAAGACAAAACACGTGGCTTGAACAGTATAACAGTTCTCTGCAATGCTTGAGGTTGTACCACTTTCCTGGCATGAGCCTTCACACTACTGAAACACAGGGCTAGCCAGAAAGGCTGGTGGCTCAGGATCTAATAACATTAACCCATTTTTTTTCTTTTTGGTATATATCCACTGGACTGCAAATGTGGTTTTTGTAGTACAATTGTGTCTAGTAGCTTTAGTTTGGGGGCATATGCTTTAGAAGCCTGCACTCTTACAAAAGATACATTGCTAAGATCATTGTCTGGTGTATTAGATTGATATAAGTCCCACATCTCTTCTATATCATCTCCAGAAGCCTCCATCCATCCTACCATGTAACCTTAAACCCACAACATGTTGCTGCTTGTCCCTGGACCTTTATGATGCTGTGAACTCAATGTTCCTACACCCATGCCATACCTATGCCCTTCTCTGTATCCATTTGTCTAGATTTGAAGATTAAATCCTCCTTTCTATATAGGGATTGCAGATCTCTGAGAAAGCTGACCACCCTGTTCACAGAGATCTTGGTCCTTCAGAATCTCACTAAAGTTTCATAGATCCTTTCACTTTATGGACTCCTTTATCCATTAAAATTCTGAAATAATGTTTTAAAATAATTTTGGCATAAAATGAGAATAATTTTCTACTTTAAAAGTTAATTTTCTCATTATTGCTTTTGCCCTTAGCTACTCACCATAACTACAGGTAACACCCTATTGCTAAAGATACCACATACTTATGTCCATATACTAAAGACATGTAGCAGTCAATATGAAGCTACTTGGACATTTCCTATCTGCGTGTCAGTTTTCATAACATTGGAAAGTGCAGTGCAGGGAGCTAAAGCTATGACATAACTGCTCTACCCAGTGCTGGATGCGAGCACAGTTGGAGTCTAGAATCTCCTAGCTCTTTCTCACACAGGAGAATCTTTCTTTCCAGAAGATGTGGACATGAATAGGTTTCACTTGTGCTGGTGGATGGCCCTGCACCCACATCCATCCATATAAGAAAGGACTAACTAAATATAGTGAGTTATTAAAATGAACAAACAACAAATGCCTAACAAACCTGGTGTATGTGTTAAGTTGTATAATAATAAATAATTTGAAATTTCGTATTTGCTTCTGACTTTAAAAGAAATTAAAACTTTTTTATCGATATGCAAGAGATTATGAGCCCTGGTGCTATGGTTGATATGTCTGATGGAGAAGTCAGTACTGATTGATGTTCCTCTGTTAAGCCATGGCCATTTAATTTTCTTCAAATCTGCAAGGTTTGTGAGAATAGTCTTTGGGCATTGAATATCATCACATCTGTCGGGATATATGTTCATGTTTGCTTGGTGAACATGTTTTGAAGGCATGAGACATAGTCCCTAACCATCTAACTTTCTACTGCTGTTCGTTTGGGCAGACTAAACTTTAGGATAATGGTTTGAAATCTACTTTTTAAAGGGACAGGATTTGTTCCTCACACTAACAATTTAGCCCTTAAAAGTTTGCAGTACATGTCGAAAACTGTCCATTCTAGTTAGTTGAATTGGCACTATCATTCATTCCATTGCATGGAAGAGCAAACTGAAGCTGAGAAGGGTTGAGCAGATTATAAAAAGCAGGGTTAGATCTGAACAGGATCCAATACAATATATAATATGCAATGAACTCAGAGTCTAATATTTATCTCTCGCTCACAAAACAGCATTGGTGTTTCTACCAAACTAGGCAACAACTAAGCCAAATTAAGGCAAAAAATTGTTTCATTTTCCTTTATCTTGTCAGTACCAAAATCTTTGAAAAACTGAAAATACAAAATGAATAGAATTTCTTTTAAACTAAGTAGTAGATACATCACTTTTCATTGCCAGGACAAATACCTTGAGATAAATCAATTAAATAGAAGGTAGTTCATTTGTTCCTCAGATCTATGGGTTTCAGTGCCTGTTTCCATTGCTTTATACCTGTGGTGGAGCTGATCACCACGACAGAGGTACATTCTGTAGCAAAGCTGATCTCTTCATAGGGATTGAAAAGCAGAAGAGAGAAAGGGAGGTGCTATCTCCAAACCCTGTTCAGGGGATGCCTCAGTTATCTACCTTCCTTACCATAGAGCACATAGAGAACACCTGGAAAAGGCTCCAGGGCTTGCTATAGTGCTCCATTGGTGGCTTGACACCTAAGAGTCAGCTCTGTCACTATATTACCCAGTGTCTCCTTCACTACAGGATTTATGGTCTCTGTTCTTGGCAATTCAATTCAAACCTTGCTTGGATTGTAGGTTCCACCTCACTTAGGAAGATGGAGTTTCTATTTTCTGGGTGAACACACATTGGAGCACTGATAGGGAAAGTTTCGGTAACCTCATCTCTGGTAGAGATCAATTTGATGGATCACTCACCTCTAGCCCAGAGGACCACACAGGGTGATCAGAGCTACAGTGAGAGAACATCACACTTCCCATCTCTTTAAGAGTACCCCTGCTTCCTTTGTTTCTCCTTTCCAGGTATTGTTACCAAGAGTGCTCCCTAGGAAGAGCACCAATGTTTAATTTCATCTCAATCCAATCTGGGACTAGTTCTGTTGAGGATTGCAACAAGTCTTCTGTGTCACTGAATAAATACATAGGATTCACTTGTTTATTGAGGACTTAATTACCAGATGCTTAGGACTGTGCAAAAAACAAAAAACAAAAAAAAAAACCCAAAAAACAAAAAACGAAACAAAAACAAACAAACAAAAAAAACCCTACAACTGTGATCAGCCCCCTTGCTCATGTAGAATTTAACTGACGTCCACCCTAGACACAGAGTGGAATCCTGATTCTGTACTCTCTGCCTCTTCCCAAGTATTTTGGTTATCTTGCCCTTTGAAGGAAGGTTAATAGAAACCTCCTACTTCCTGGGTTCTTCTCATTGGATCATAGGATAAATGCTGCATTCAAGAGATCAGTAGCAGTGTTGGGATGACCTTGCCTTACTCTGGCTCTATATGAGGGTTGCACGCTGGAGTCTGGGTCAAGGGTGTCATGGACTGGAGCAGGAAGACAGAATATGAAATAGTTATACAGAAGGGTTTGGAGATGTGGGACTGACCTGTAAGTGGAAATCATGGCCAGGTTCTGAAGTTGAAAAAATGTGAACAGAAATGAATTTTAATTTAAAATCTAGAATTATTGAATAAGGGTAGGGAGTACTATTCCTCGTAATTCTTATGGTCGCAATGTAAAACCACATAATGGCATTATAACTGATTGAGAATCAAGTCAGATGCTAACTGTGCTGCTCATTTCCCCATTTCTATCAATACCTTTTGCCCCATCCATTAGATATAGGGTCCATTGCTGTTAACCGGCACCTCCACTTCTTTACTCAGGGACTCTGCTGTTATCAGCCTTGAAAGTCTCCTTGTATAAGTAGCAGTTCCTAATTGTTTCAGTATTGACTTAAATGCCCCAACTTGAGGGGCTTTCTCTGACTTCACAGAAAAGCCACAGCCTATACTCATTATTCTACTCTTCCATATTTCATCATTCCATCTAATCCTTCAAAGATTATCATTGATGAATATGTTTGTTTCCTGTCACTGTTAATAATCATGTTGTTCAAGTCACTTATGCCATTGACAGCCCTCAAAGTTCTACATGCCTGACATAGTCAGTGTTCTGATGGTCAAGAGCAATTTGATCCATACCAGCTCTCTAAATACTTCTAGATTGAAGGACAGAGCAAACATAAATTTTATGAATCTTTCCTGTATACGTGTATAGGATTGAATGGCTGTATTGGTTCACTAAAAAAAGGACCTAGAGCTTGGACTCATCTGCATTTCTAGGTTGAGGAGAATCTTGGGACATTTCTGAATTCCTCCTGGATCATCAGTCAGATGTGAGGGGCTGGCAGCCAGTCCTGGAACACTCCACGCCTGGGATGCCAAGAGCTGCATAATTGTTTCCCTATGTATGTATTTGTGCACTAACATTGGCCTATTGGACTTTCGTGACCTATGTCTCTGCAGGAAAGATTATAATACTGTGGGAAATTGGGGCTGACATGTAGTATGGGACCCAAAGTGGTTCCACTTGAACAAACAGAGAATAATAACCATGCACTTAAATGCTTGAGTAGGTATCAATCAGAAGAATGTTCCTATAATCCATGTTTATAAAGCCTGTTAGCGTGAATTTTTGAAATAGCACTTATACCACTTTATTCTTGACAAATGGTGTTTGTAGCCATTGAGATATTTTATTTCAATTATGTGCCGGTGTTACAGAGAGAATTCTAACAATAGCCAGGCATAAGCCATTTTTATTGTATTCCTATCACTATTCTGGTTGTTAAACTCAACTGGACAGTTCATTAAGATGAAAAATTAACAACACATGTTAGGGGGAAATAATCATGGACCATGACAGCTTGTGGAGGCTTGCCTATTCAGGAATGGAGACAGATGACAAACATACCTGTCTTTGGAAGAAATGTCATGGGCCTATTTCTCCTAACTCATGTGCTTACCAAGCTTTTGTTCAAGGATGTGGGAAAAATTAGACATGATCATTGCCAGTCAAGAACATTAAAAAACTATAGGGACTTTTGCTGTTAACTGCTGGACATCACAGAAAGGTATATGAGTGCTTTTGATATTATTATTATTATTATTTATGCTTTTCATGTACAGGGGCCTACATATGTGAGAAGAAGGGGATCAGATACCCTGCTGCGGCCAGCATTGCAGGAAGTTGTGCTCCATCTGACATAAGTATTGGGATAATAACTTGGATTTTCTGGAGCAGGGATTTCTCTTAAATTGTATTTTAACAAATAAAGCTTGCCTGGGGATCGGGAGAGTAAAATAGCCACATCGGTCAGCCTTACAGCCAGGCAGTGGAAACACACACCTTTAATCCCAATAGTCACACCAGTTGCCATAGAAACCGGGCAGTGCATGCCTTTAATCCCAAATTTGCATTCCTTTAATCCCAGAACTAGAGAGGATTATAAAATGGGAGTATACAGCTCTCAGACACAGTCTCATTCTGAGATTCCTGGATGTAAGATTGTCCTTTCAGGCTGAAGTGAAGGTAAGAGCCAGTTGAACTTACCTTAACTTCAAGTTGAACCCATTTCTATGCCAGAATTTTTATTCATTGTGTTTCAACCAAGCACTGTTTGTAACCCACATGTATACATATACCATTGTTGAAAGAAGGACTGTTTGTTCGGTCCCAGCTAGCTTAGACCTAAAATAACTACACAGAAACTATATTATTTAAAACACTGCTTGGTTCCTTAGCTCTAGTTTCTTATTGGCTAACTCTTACGTATTAATTTAACCCATTTCTATTAATCTGTGTATTTCCACATGGCAGTGGCTTACCGGCAAAATTTCGGCATGTCTGTGTCTGGCGGCAGCTCTATGGCTTCTCTCTGACTCTGCCTGCCTTCCTCCTTCCGTGTGATAGTCCAAGCCAGTTCTTTATTCATTAATCAATAAAAGCAACACATAGACAGAAGGACTTCCCACACCATTCTGTCACTTCGGAATAATTTCCTTTGGACTTTAGAGAAGATTCTTAGGCCTAGAAGCATAAAGAGATGCTGATTAGCAATATATGTTTCTAAAACAGAAGCCTATATGTTTCTAAAACTGCTAATGGCTATGATGCCTTGCTTTTGAGGGACAGAGACACATTGTAGAATTACATGGTGAGGAATTCATGCATTATTTTGTGAGTACTAGCAAAGACTTTACTTTCAGAAGGCAAATTTTGTGATATTTGAATATATTTTAATCTGCAATTTTAAAGTAGGTTATACACCATACATATAAATTATGGCAAATTTTGTGACATATTCAGAGAGTTGGGCTAAGGTAATACAGCCTGAAAGAATACCGAAGTTTAACAGAGGATTTCAACTCCTTCATGTTGTAATATGGGAAAACAGATATCTATTCTGTATCCTTGCTGGAGCCAAGTAAACGATAACAGCAACCTGCCCAAAATGCTTCAAATCTGGGACCTCATCTCTGGCCTTGATTACTCAATGTTCAAATTCTTCCTACTTTATCCCACTGGTTACAAGAAAAATACACCCTGGAATGTAGGAATAAGATAGATGGGATCAACAGCCATTAGAATTTATTCCTGCAGAAATTCTAAGCTTTGGAAAACCCAATCTCTTCATTTTGCTCATCTTTTCTTAGAGCACCACTTTCATTTTGCATACCCCTTGTATATGTAACTGCAGAGTTAAGGCATTACTGAGATGCAAAGAGATAAAGAGGAAGAGACTTTATCTGTTTTGTGTTAGCCTGTGTGGTGGATACTGGGTTGTCTTTCCCAGGTATCAGGTATCTCCTTTGCACTTCCGCCTCCCTTTTCAGCACCATCTCTCTCTAAGCTGTTCTATGCATCTTATGTCCCTGATACAAGAGAAATTTTTAAGTGAAACCCTAGAGATGTGGGACTCATGGACCTTTAGAAACAAGAGTTAGCATCAGAGGGCCTGTCTGTGAACTGTCGAAGTGAGTGCTGCCTGTTTTCTCCTTTGTAGAAAGAGAAGACACTTGCTTTCATTGTAACATGCATGTCTAGATTAAAGCCACTTAAGTCATTATCTCCCCAGCATTCATGAGAGAGCTTTGATGTCATTCCCACTCTCCTAACTTCAATAAGGGTCAGGGTCTCATCCTGCCAAACAGGATGAGGATCTGACTCATGATTTGTAAACAGTGCTGTGAATCCCTTTCTTTCAAAGGGGCATTTTCTTCCCCTGCACACAGAGGAACAGCAGCATCACCAGGTTTCAGCTGAGAAGTCAGGATGCATTAACCTAAGCAGTAAGATCAGAACCAAAGCTCAGTTTGTGATCGGCTAGAGCTCAGTTGAGGCAGTCCCTGCTGGTTAGCTGCATTCAAGAAGCATAAATATAGTTAGGTCTTCCAGAGTGAAAAGGAACTGGGACTTAACAAATGGAAATTTTAAGGAGTAAACGGCCTCTTTCCCTGTTCCTCTGCAGTTTGGTTAGCTTTGAAAGAACTACTGGAAATAGCTATCTACCTTCGGATCAGCTGTTTCTCCATCACTGGTTAAAGAATTGGGACTTCCTGCAATAAGTCCTGATAATCTTGGAACATTTTCCCACCACTGATGGGCTCTTACCTGGAGTAATGACACCTGGATTCCCATCTTTATCTCAACGGGCTACTGATTGGATAATACTAATACCTAAGTCATTGGGGTATTGTAACTGTTAGAGGGAGCTTATCTCTGATATACCTAGGTCAATGCTTGCCAAAGGGAAGCCTCCCTGAACTAGAGAAGAGGGATAGTTATGGCAAGATTTAGGTGTCAAAACCATATGAGATCTGGGTGTTTACAACTTTGGGATTATGTAGTCAATGGTTGGAGTGACATATGGAATCTAGGTCACATGTGGGTTTTTGAGCATATGTAGGAGCTATCTCAGTTCATGCTAGTGGTGTAAGCCTGGTTCCCCCATGAATTGCTGACTGTAATTGTTGGATACCATGGGCTAAAAGCTTTACTTTGCAGAAGGATGGCCTATGAAAATGTTCACACTCTTCAGACGCAAAAGCAGCAGGATGTGTGGTACTGAAGATGAGTCAGGAAAAAAGATGGTGGACCTTCACTGGAATTTTACACATGCTTCTTATTTTGTGACTTTGAATCAATCTCTGGGAGCCACACTTTCTTTTTGCATAAAGAGAAAGGAGTGGGAAGAAGTGATGGCTTTCACCGGTTGGCAGTACAGAGGACAGAATTGCAGGTTTGGCACCATGAAAGAAACTGTATTTGTTTTCTCCTTCCCCAAAGTAATATAGTACTATGCATAAGAGAAGGAGCTGTGGAAACATTTTATATTCATTAAGTCAATTAATTTGTGACTTCAGCCAAGAAATATCATCCCATAGAGATTCTATTGTTTTGTCTTTCAAAAGGTTGTCTTTTTGCATCTGAGGCTGTAGGGAAATAACCACATGTTAGGGCTCAATACACTAAACATTTTATCTTACTGTTTGAAAAATTATAATTCATATATAATATGTTCTCAGGGATAAGATCAAGTTGCAGGCAGGCCTAGAGGGCTTTGTGCCATCTGAAGACCATAAAAAAGAATCCATCATCTTAATCTTGTCCTTTATATTTCTCAGATGCCTCCTTTCTTCTTTGGATCATGGTGTTTTTCTTCCTCTACCTTCAGAGAGCAACACTATGACACCCCGCCTTCTCTCATAATTTGCTTCTGACCCCAAACCTCCTGCTGCCCTCTGTTTGGTTGCACTAAATACACCAGATCAATCCAGATTAATCCCCCTTCTCAAAATTTATTACTTTTTTTGAGGCAAGATTTTACAGTGTGGCTCAGGCTGGCCTCAAACTCACTCTCCTCCAGTCTCAGCCACCAAGTTCTGAGATTACAGGAATGAACTACCATGAAAATCCTTAAGTCAACTCTATTGGTAAAATATCCTTTGCTATATAAGAGCACATTTTAAAAAATTCTTAGAATATATTATGAGGTATCCTTGGGGTAGTACTATTGTTTCTATAATGAGAACACAAATCGAAACAACTTGTCAGACAGTTGCAAGGATCAGAGGGGATATTGTAAGCAAAACATCCATCTGTCCCCAGCACATAGTAACAACTCAGAAAAGAATTTGGGATTATTGATGATGACACCCGCTTATAAATATCTTGTAGTTAGACAGGTCTCTACACCTTTTTGCTCTGACATCACTTCTTATTGTTCAGTAATGTCTGGAGGTCATTTTAATCCAGAAGGGAAGCTGGCTTGCAGAAAGGGTATTGTTTGATGGAAACTCCTCTAGCAGATTATCTTGGCAAAGCATTGCCTCTTGTTTGAGCCTTGGCTTTTATTTGTAAACTCAGACAAGTCAGTGGGGGCTGGGGGTTGCCTCTGGGGTTTTGTGTTCCCCTGAAAAAAAGATCTATGAACTATAGTAAGTTGTACCTAGGGGATCAATGGGTGTGTGGTTGCTGTTATGGTAGGTTAACTGGCTTCTATTACAAAATAATAACAGTAGCGCAGCAGAAGGAAGGAAAAAAAAAACTGTTATTCTTTGCAGCCACTGGTAGAGTTACTAATAAGGCTTCTCAATCATGAGTATTTCTTTTTCAAGAGTAAGCAATGCCATGTAAGACAGGCTAGCTTTGGTCCCTTTTTAATTTTTTTTGGGGGGGGGGGTGGAATGGGTCAGTAGTACTGCTGAGGATATGAATTCAGGTTTCTAAGGCTAAAGTTAAAGCTGAATTTTTCTGTTAGACAAAAATACGTTCTCAATAGATAAATGATTGAATAGGCCAAATGTGAAAAGAGGAAGAAACTCAGTGAGATTTCAAAGGCATGCTGCATACATCCCTTTTATTTAATTCCTACCACATTGATCATTGTGGGGAAGGGGAACAGAAAGAAATATTGAATTATTTGCCTAGTACTCTGAAGCTGAGGACAAAAGGCAGAGCTTGAACTGATACTTCATATACAAATACGGATTTTTTTTAGATCTCCAGTAGGGAACCTGACTTCACCAAGTTGTCATGTTGTTGTCTAACAGGATGACACACATGGCAGTTCCTAGGATGGGACACAGTTGGCCACTTAATGTCTCCATCTTCTTCCTGACCAATGCCTAAGGTCACAGTGTATTTTGTTTCAGTGTTTTCTTTTTAAAACATCTTTATCAACGCTATAATCTTAGCCCTGCTGCGTCTTACTCTCTTCAATTCCTTTCTTTCTAGTTGCTTTAGGCAGAGTCAAATAACCGCTCAATGGAAAACAGATTGTGATTTAGGCATCTGAGTGACCCTTGTTATGTTCACAGTTCATCGCCCGTTAAGGGTGGAAACAGTTCTTGTGACTTGTCTTTGAATTGAATAATTTTGGGTTCTGTCTTGGGAGAATATGTGATGCTTCTGAAGCTATCAGAGCGCATTGCATTGCAGAACCCTAGAATGTGCTTCTTTACGTGAGTTGTGGTGAGCAATGACGTGCACCAAAGAGAACAACTGGCACTAATTTTGTGGCCTGATGCTATCTCCACCAGTACATTTGAATGTAATGATTTCTTGAGTTTGCACAAAATTCATTCTTTCACCTCAAACAACAGTCTATGTGGAAGAGAATATCCAAGGTTCCTCTTT
This sequence comes from Arvicola amphibius, assembly GCF_903992535.2. Classification (NCBI taxonomy): domain Eukaryota; kingdom Metazoa; phylum Chordata; class Mammalia; order Rodentia; family Cricetidae; genus Arvicola; species Arvicola amphibius. Next base: position 29,330,975 of record NC_052061.1, on the reverse strand, counting down.
CTATAAGCAGTTGCAGTTCGAATCTAGAGTCCAAAGCCAACCCTGTGTATCAAACTACACATCACTCTTCTGACCTGGTAAAAGTCATAGGGTAAATCAAGAGATTCTTAATTTACAGAGAAATTGATAAAACAAAGTCAAAATAGCATGGCGATTAAAGAGTCTGAACAGACTAGGCTGTGTGGGAGTCCAATCATTGAAAACAAAACCTTTGCAAAAAAACCAACCCATAAATCACAATTCCAGAGAACCTAGACAACAGTGAGGACCCTAAAAGAGACATACATCTAATCTACATGGGAAATAGAAAAAGACAAGGTCTCCTGAGTAAATTTGGAGCATGGGGACCTTGGGAGAGGGTTAAAGAGGAGGGGAGAGGCAGGGAAGGGAGCAGAGAAAAATGTAGAGCTCAACAAAAATCAAGTAAAAAAGACAAAACAGAAAATAAAACCTTTAAGATCAGTTGATCAGGACCACAGTGACATGACTTTGGGTGAGTTATAACAATTTTTGATTCAATGTCTAGATGTGAAAAACATGAGTAAACCCCATAAAACTGTGAGCTCATCGATGAAAGGAGTGTGTTGAGCACTCTGAAGAACCCTGAGCTTCAAGTAAGAACTTCATGACTGTCAGTCACTGTCATTGCTGGCTTTGTCATTCTGCACATCAAGGACATTGAAAGCTAGTCTCTGCGGGAGGTGCCTTTGCTTTCTTGAGAAGGGATTTCCAACATCCGCTCTATTATCAAATAACAACTATCTACTCACTAGAATCTGAGCACTAAAGACTAGATCTGGCTTATTCTTCGCTCCATTGATTAAATGAGGAGAAACACAATCCTCACCTTTGCCATTCAGTTCATGTATAAAATGGTCAAATGTTCATATATGTCCTTTGTCAATTACCAAGTACACTAGAACATGTTATATTGTCTTAATTATTCTGCTAAAGGTATTCCATTAACAGTGTGGATACTACTGGCATTCTTAAAGCATTTGTATCTTGTTAGGCATGTACGTATAAACCCTTGGCAGATGGGCTGGTAATGCAGCCTTCTAATTTCAGCATTAGTACCTCTCATTATGATCTGCTTCTAACAATGACTTTCCAGTGGATGCTGTGGATGCTGTGGATGCTAGCAGGGCATAGGTCACAATAGTTCGTTCTGACATCCTGTGGTTCTGCTGCGTGTGGACTCCAACTACTGACGTACTTTGTGACTTAGCCTAATTGCCAACCATCTTCTGGATTTCATTTCCTCATTTTCAAAAATAAAGGTAGAAATGCTAGCCTCTTTGAGAACCTGAGGAGAGTAAACAAGATAGCGACCACAGAGACAGAAGATATTCCTTAGTTCTTGGAAAATCTCCCCACTGCAGCCGATGCTTTACTGTGACTGACGCATAACCTCTCCTCTCTTGTCAGACCACTCAGTAAAGCACTAATTAGAGTTTGTGCTCTCTCCTTTAGTTGGGCTCCCAGGAGCCCAAGGTCACAGCCATCTGAGTTCTGCTTCTCCACTTGCTGTCCTTCAATGGCTTTTTGAATGTCAGCCTCTCCAGGTCAGTTCCACCGTAGTGAGATATCTGCAGATTCCAATGCCTCTTCTTGGCAAATTGAGAAATGGGAAGAGAATGAGAACGGCAGACATGGAGGAAAACAGATCAACTATTACGATCAGTATGCACATTCATTCCCCATAAACGACAAAGGACCAGCCAGCTCCCTGTAGCCCAGCTAAATCCTAATCCAAGCAGCTAGGATAATAATGAAAAGAACAGTAAGTAACATCATGAAATTTGGAGGCTAAGACACTGATGCAGAGAATTACAGAAGATGGTTATTTATTGAGTGTTTATTATACGCAATAGCAGTTATAAAACTGCTTCATTTCATAATTATAATAAAATCATAATTTCAGTTTCCAAACGGGGGACTCATGATAAGGAATAACAAAGTAGGCTCCTGGTCCGACTGCAGGGAGCTGGTGGTCGGTGTGCAGGATATCTGGGAGATGAGGTATCCCTCCTCAGAGCACTAGGCTCTTCTCCAGTCTTACTCAGTCTGCAATTTGTTCTTCCCTGTTTGTATTAGTATCTTGGGGTTGCCATAGTAACAAAATACCACAAAGTCATGGCTTAAATAACCAAGACTTACTGTCCCTCAGTTCTGCTGGAAGTATCAGGTCAAAGTATAGGCAGAATTGGTTTCTTCTGTGGGCTATGAGGAAGAATGGGTTCATGCCTTCCCCTTCATTTCCAGAATCTTCTCACTTGTCTTTGTTTGTAACTAATTATTTTCTGGTGCCTGTTCTTTCTATCTTTTTCCTTTTATTCCCCATTTTTTAACAAAAACTATTTTTTCTCATTTTACATGTTAAATTCATTTTGCACTCTCTCCCCTCCTCCTGTTCTTTTCACATCCTCCACACACACACCTGCCATCCCACCCCCATCCTCTCCTCAGAGAGTATAAGGCTTCCCATGGGACTCAACAAAGTATAGGACATTGCTTTAAGGCAGGACCAAGACCCTCCTTACTATATCTAGACTGAGCAAGGTATCTCTCCAGAAAGAATGGGCTCCAAAAAGTCAGAACAAGCAGTGGGAATAAATCCTGATCTCACTGCCAGTAGTCACACAGTCTGCCCCAGCCATATACCTGTCAGCCACATTTAGAGGGCCTAATTTGGTCCTATGGTGGTTCCCTCGCTGTCTGGCTAGAGTTGGAAGACTTCCATTGACTCAGGCAAGCTGTTTCAGTGGGTATCCCCATCATGGCCTTGACCTCTTTGCTCACATTCTCACTGCTCCCACTCTTCAACTGGACTTTGGGAGCTCAGCCCAATGATCTGCTGTGGTTCTCTGCCTCTGCTTCCATCAGTTGCTGCATGTAGGTTCTATGATGACACTGAAGATAGCCATCAATCTAGGCAAATTCAGGCACCCTCTCCACAAGTGCTTAAGGTCTTAGCTGGGGTCATCCTTGTGGATTCCTGGGGATTTCTCTAGTGCTAGGTTTCTTGTTTTGTCCATAATGGCTCCCTTAGTCAAGATATCCCTTTCCTTGGTCATTGTCTCTGTCCTTCCCTCACCTTGACCATCCTGTTCCCTCCAGTTCCTCCCCCCCCCCTTCTCCTTCTACCTTTCCTTCTCTTCCCATCCCACATTCCTGACTTACTCAGGAGATTTAGTCTATTTCCCCTTCCCCAGTGGATCTATGTATGTTTCTCTTAGGGTTCTCCTTGTTACTTAGCTTCTCTGGGGTTGTGGACTATAGGGTCCTTATCCTTTGCTTTACAGCTAATGTTCACCTGTGAGTGTGTACATATAATGCTCACCTATTTGAGTCTGGGTTACCTCACTCAGGATGGGCTTTTTTCCAGTTCCATCCATTTGCATGCAAATTTCAAGAAGTCATTGTTTTTTACTGCTGAGTAGTACCCCATTGTGTAAAAGTACCACATATTCATTATTTTCATTTTTCAGTTGAGTGGGATCTAGGTTGTTTTCAGGTTCTGGCTATTATGAATAATGCTGCTATGAACATAATTGAACACATATACTTGTAGTATGGTTGAACATCCTTTGGGTATATGTCCCAGAGTGGTATTGCTGCATCTTGCATTAGGTTGATACCCACTTTTCTGAGAAAACACCATACTGATATCCAGAGTGATTATACAGTTTTGCATTCTCACCAGCAATGGAGGAGTGTCCCCCTTATTCTGCATCCACTCCAACATAAGCTGTTATTGGAGGTTTTTTAACGTAGCCATTCTGACAGGTGTAAGATGGTATCTCAGAGTTGTTTTGATTTGCATTTCACCAAGGGCTAATGCTGCTCACCGCACCCCAGTCTGTGCTCTATGCGCTAGAATCCAGTTCGCGAGCTTTGGGCAAGGGGCTGGAGGTTGAGAACACAAACACATGAAGAGACAGACAGACACATGGACCTCCAATCACTGGTACAAAAGCCCTCTTTAATAGCACCATGGAGGCTTAAATACAAATCCGTCAATGGTCAACAGGTGAAAATCCTATCCTCTGATCCTCTGATCCTCTAGGTAAGGCACAGCTTTTAGTAACTTCAATTAGAAGGCTCTAGACAGTGAAGAGCAGCTGAAGGCCAGGACTCAATTGGTCCCAACAGGGTAAGGATGTTAAGACATTTCCTTAAGTGTCTTTCATTCATTTGAGATTCTTCTGTTGGGAATTCTCTGTTTAGATCTGTACTCCATTTTTCATAATCTTAGATTATTTGATACTTTGATGTCTAATTTCTTGAGTTCTTTATTGGAGATCAGCCCTCTGTCTGATGTGGGGTTGATGAAGATCTTTTTCCATTCTGTAGGCTGTCATTTTGTCTTATTGATTGTGTCCTTTGCTTTACAGAAGCTTCCTGGGTTCAGGACGTCCCATTTATTTATTGTTGCTCTCAGTGTCTGTGTTAATGTGGTTCTATTTGGGAAGTTGTCTCCTCTGCCCGTGTTCAAGTGTACTTCCCACTTTCTCTTTTATCAGGCTCAGTGTGGTCAGATTTATATTGAGGTTTCTAATCCATTTGGACTTGAGTTTTGTGCATGGTGATAGGTATGAATCTATTTTTATTATTCTACATTCTGACATCCAGTTATGCCAACACCATTTGTTGAAGATTCTTTCTTTTTTCTATTGTATAATTATAGCTTATTTATCAAAAATCAGGTGTTCATTGCTGTGTATTAAAATCCAGGTCTTTGATTCAACTCCATTGGTCAACCTGTCTGGTTTTGTTTTTGTTTTTGTTTTTTTTTTTTTTTTTTTTTTTGTCAATACTAAGCTGTTTTCATTACCATAGTTCTATAATAGAGCTTGATGCCAGGGATGGTGATCCCTCTGGAAGTTCCTTGATTATACTGGATTGTTTTGGCTATTCTGGGTTTTTGTTTTTCCACATTGTGTTGTGAATTGTTTTTCAGAGGTCTGTGAAGAATTGTGTTGACATTTAATGGGGATTGTGTTGAATGTGTAGATTGCTTTTGATAAGATTACCATTTTTATAATTATGTTGAACCTACTTATCCAAGAGCATGGGAAATATTTCTAATTTCTGATATCTTCTTCAGTTTCTTTCTCCAAAGGCTTAAAGGTCTTATCTAATAGTTTTTTACTTTTTGGTTATTATTACTCCAAGATATTTTATGTTATTTGTGGCTATTGTGAATTGTGATATTTCTCTGATTTCTTTCTCAGCTTCTTTATCATTTGTTTACTGGAGGGCTACTGATTTTTTTTGAGTTGATCTTGTAATATGCCATATTACTGTAGGTTTTTATCAGCTGAAGGAGTTAGTTCGCTGATTAAATTCTTGGAGGTTATTTATGTATACTATCATATCATCTGCAAATAGCTAAAGTTTGACTTCTTCCTTTCCAATTTATATTCCCTTGATCTCCTTTTGTTTTCTTATTGATCTAGCTAGAACTTCAAGAACTATGTTGAATAGGAATGGAGAGAATGGACAGCCTTATTTTGTTCCTGATTTTAGTAGAATTGCTTTGAGTTTCTCTCCATTTAATTAGATTTTGATTTTCAACTTACTGTATATTGCTTTTATTATGTTTAGATATGTTCTTTGCAACCCTGATCTCTCCAAGACCTTTATCATGAATGGATGTTGGATATTGTCAAATGCTTTTTCAGCATCTAATGAGATGACCATATTTTTTCTTTCAGTTTATTTATATAGTGGATTACATTGATAGATTTTTGTATGTTGAACCATCCCCACATCTCTGGAATGAAGCTGACATGATTGTTACAGATGATTTTTTTTGATGTGTTCTTGGATTCTATTTGCCAGTATTTATTGAGTATTTTTGTATCAATGTTCACGAGGGAGATTGGCCTGAAATTCTCTTTCTTGGTTGAGTTTTTGTGTGGTTTATGTGCCAAGGTAACTGTAGCTCCTAGAAAGAGTTTTGCAATGTTTTACTGTTTCTATTATGTGTAACAATTTGAGGAGTATAGAATTCTGGGCTAAAATAATCGGACCCTGGGATTTTATTGGTTGGGAGGCTTTTTTTTTTTTTTTTTTTTTTTTTTTTTTTTTTTTTTTTTTTTTTTTGGTTTTTCGAGACAGGCTTTAGAGCCTGTCCTGCTAGCACTTGTAGACCAGGCTGGTCTCGAACTCACAGAGATCCGCCTGCCTCTGCCTCCTGAGTGCTGGGATTAAAGGCGTGCGCCACCATCGCCCGGCTGGTTGGGAGGCTTTTGATGACACTTCTATTTCTTTGCATGTTATAGGTCTATTTAAATTGTTCACCTGGTCTTGATTTAATTTCAATATGTATTAACTATCCAGAAAATTGTCCATTTCTTTTACATTTTCCAATTTTGTGGAGTAGAGGTTTTTGTAATATGACCTAATGTTTCTCTGGATTTCCTCAGTGTCTGTTGTTATATCCCCATTTTCATTTCTGATTTTGTTAATTTGGATGCACTCTCTCTGCCTTTTAATTAGTTTGGATAAGGGTTTGTCTATCTTGTTGATTTTCTTAAAGTACCAGTTCTTTGTGCCATTGATTCTTTGTGTCATTGATTCTTTGTATTGTTTTCTTTATTTCTCCTTTATTGATTTTGGCTCTCAGTTTGATTATTTCTTGTTGTCTACATCGCCTGGGTGAGTATGCTTCTTTTTGTTCTTAAACTTTTAGTTGTACTGTAAAGTCACTAGTGAGAATTTCTTCACTTTCTTTATCTAGGCACTTAGTGCTATGAACTCTTTTCTTAGCACTGCTTTTATAGTGTACATTGGTACATTGTGCCTTCGTTTTCGTTGAATTCTAGGATGTTTTAAATTTTTTTCTTATTTCTTCCTTGACTCAGGGTTGATTTAATTGAGCATTGTTCAATTTCCATGAATTTGTAGGTTTTCTGCAGTTAGTGTTGTTGTTAAATACTGACTTTAAACCATGGTGATCCGATAAGATACAGGAGGCTATTCCAAATATTTTGTATCTGTTGAGGTTTGCTTTGTTACTGAATATGTGGCCAGTTTTTGTAAGGTTCAATGAGGTACTGAGAAGAAGATATATTCTTTCATGTTTTGGTGAAGTGTTCTATAGATATTTGTTAAGTCCATTTGAGTCATGACATCTGTTAGTTCTCTTATTTCTCTGTTAAGTGTTTTTTGGTTGACCTGTCCATTGGGAAGGGTAGAATCTTGAAGTATCCTACTATTAGTATATGAGGTTTGATGTATGCTTGAAGCTTTAGTAATCTTTCTTTTACATATGTGGGTACTCTTGCATTTGAGGCATAAATGTGCAGACTTGAGACTTCATCTTGATGGATTTTTCCTGTTGTAAGTATGAACTGTCCTTCTCCATCTCTTCTGATTGATTTTAGTTTGATGTCCATTTTGTTAGATATTAGGATAGCTATACCCGCTTGTTTCTTGGGTCCATTTGATTGAACAATCTTTTCCCTTCCATTTATTCTGAGGTTGAGGTGTGTTTCTTGTATACAGCAGAGAGATGGATCCTGCTTTTATATCCATTCTGTTGACCCCTGTCTTTTTATAGGTGAATTGAGTCCACCGATATTAAGAGATATTAATGACCAGTGATTGTTAATTCTTGCTATTTTTGGTGGTAGTGTTTGTATATTTCCCATCTTTGGGGTTTGCTGATATGAGATTATCTGTTGCCTGTGGGGTTTTTTTGGGGGGGTCTAGTTAGCTTCCTTGGATTGGAGTTTTCCTTCTAGTATTTTCTGTAAGGCTGGATTTGTGAATAGGTGTTGTTTAAATTTAGTTTTGTCATGGAATATCTTTTCTCCATTGATGGTTATTAAAATCTTTGCTGGGTATAGCAGTCTGGGATTGCATCTGTGGTCTATTACTGTCTGTAGTACATCTGTCCAGCACCTACTGGCTTTCATGGTTTCCATTGAGAAGTTGAATGTAATACTGATAAGTCTGCCTTTATATGTTACTTGGCCCCTTTCCTTTGCAGCTTTCAATATTCTTTCTTTATCATGTATGTTTTGTGTTTTGATTATTACATGGTGAGGGGGACTTTATTTTCATCCTACCTATTTGGTATTCTTTAAGCTTCTTATACCTTCATAAGCATATCTGTATTTAGGTTGAAAAAGATTTTTTCTATAATTTTTTGAATATATTTTCTTTGTCTTTTAGTTGGAGTTCTTCTCTTTCTTCTAACCCTATTATTCTTAGGTTTGATCTTTTTAGGGTATCCCAGATTTCCTGGATATTTTGTGTTAAGAATTTGTTAGATTTATCATTTTTTTGATCGATGAATCTATTTCCTCTATAGTATCTTCAGCATTTCAGGTTCTCTCTTCAATCTCTTGTATTCTATTGGTTACACTTGCATCAATAGTTCCTGTTTGTTTACCCAGATTTTCTGCTTTCAGAATTCCCTCTGTGTTTTCTTTATTGCCTCTATTTCAGTTTTCAAGTCTTGAAATGTTTGCTTCATCTGTTTGAGAACTTTTTCTTGGTTTTCTTCAGTTTCTTTAAGAGTTTTATTTACTTCCAATTTTTGTTTGCCTTTTCCTCCATTTCTTTAAGGGAATTTTTCATTTCCTCTTTAAGGGTCTCTATCATTTTCATAAAATTATGTTTAAGATCGTTTTCTGTTTCTTCTTCTGGGTTAGGATGATCCGGTCTTGCTGTGGTATGAACACTGGGTTCTGGTGTTACCATGTTGCTTTTTAGGTTGCCAAATGAATTTTTGCATTAGTACCTACTCACCTCTTCCTCCAATTGGTGCCTGCAGTGTGTTTGTCTCTTGGTCCAATCCTTACAGCTGCTGTGTGTTTCTTATGGAGCAGATCTTAGTCTACTTTCTGCAAATGCTGTTTGTGTCCCAGGGAGTCGCTCTTTTGGTCTGTTCTGTGTAGATGCAGCCTCTTGGTCAACTGTGTACAGTTGCAGCATCTGCTTCAGATCTTCTCTGAGGTCACAGGGATGGGTGGGTTTGGGGGTGGAGTGGGCCTTGTAGCTTACAGTGTCTGATTGATGGGGGGTGCTGTTGGAGCAGACTACCAGCAGGAAGCTTGCCTGCTGGCTGGTTAGTGAAATTGAGGCGGGTGGGGGAGGGGCACGGGGTTTTGTCCTTGTATGGAAGGCCTAGAAAATAGAGTGCCCAGATGGCTGGCTGATCACCCCTTTTTGGTCAAGTCTGAAAAGTTGCAGCCTGTGGTTCCGAGTTCCTCTGAGGTCTCAGGGGATCCAGTTCCTCCTTCCTATTTGCCATTAGTCTTATTAGATTCTTTTACTGACAAATTTGATAGTTTATCTTATCTCAACCATGTGCAAAGACCCTTTGTTCAAATAAGTTCATATTTATGGTATCAGGAGTTAGGACATCAAAGTCTTTTGGAATGACAAAAGTGACATTGTAATGTCCTTCAATCTTACTTCTATATATTCCTTTCAGGCACTAATGTGTACGGATTTATATCTTTTGTTTTGTTGCACAATCATTCACCAGACCCCCTCTGAAGTGTGCTTCCATGTATCCTACTATGCTCTTGGTAGACGTACGGTGCTAGATCCAGCACCTCGGGCTTCATCTTTATGAAGAGGCTCATGTTGATCACAGTTCCAGGGCCAGACTTCTCATCACTCTTGTCAAATGGCTTATCTAAGGAGAAAAGTGGGTTCAACTTAAGTTTTCTGAAAAAAATCTCAAGAACACCCAGGAGCCCAATATTAATATTTGATGGTTTTTATTTGCGTGCTCATTGTGAATTCTGTGTGGCTTTGCAGTCCTTGTCACTCTACCTGTGCCTTTTGGAGTTTCCAGGCAAGGTGTCCTTCCAGGCCTTTCAGACCACGCCTCAGGAGCGGGATGGGCTAAACCTGGGCATATCACTTATTAGATGGAAGAGTGATTAGCCTCTGCTCTGCTTAATTAAGCCTTACTTAATGGGCCAGCATTTCTTTTAACAGGCTCGCTGTCACTTCGTCAGTTATTTAATGCAGTTCATTTCACAGCAGGGGGAAAAGAAAGAGAGGAAGAAAAAAATCCTCATTTGCTCAAACTCAATTGGTTTGAGGAAAAGCGTGGCTGTCTCGAAGGTGCCTAATTACTGCTGTGATCATCTGCTTATTCTCTATTTAGTCCCAGCATTCTTATTGAAACGCTAATCAGGCTTAGGTCTCACCCCTTGATGAATGATTTTGTAAAAACTTGATATTCGTCATCTTAGCTAGGAATGTCTGCATGCAAGTCTAATGCCGCTGAGACTGAATGGGAGGATAACTAATGCCCTTAATTTTGCAAAGAGGCCCATGATTTGATACATACAGCACAGATCAGGAGAAATCAGAATGAAATTAATTTTCTTTTTAGCATAGGCATCACCTCTGTTATATCAAGAGACACTTTTCTTTGAATGTTTTTACTAGAGATTTAGAGAATGAAGGCTTGGCATAGGTGTGTGTGGGCTTATTTCTGTCACTGGGGTCAAATTCAGGTCAGAAGTTGGGGAACTTAAAGTTTTCTAATTCCGTGTGTCAAGGAAGGAATAACAATTGCTCTTTCACAAGACTGCAAGGATTAAATATAATTCATGCTTCTGTCTCAAAGTCTAACATGGTTGATGTACAATATAATGCTCATTCTTCCAAAGTGTTCTCTGCTCCTGAACTAGCTCTTAAAAAGTAAGACACGGACATTTTGCTAACTTCAAACAGTCAAAGACACATCCTTAGTTTAAGATGCTGATACTGCCCAAATGGACGTTGGATAACTGGAATAGGGCATCAAATAGGGACCTAAACATGATGGACATTTGCCTTTTTTTCTGCATGATATCCGACTTACTTCATCTTTGCCAGCTCCAGAATAGTTATTTCTTCACTTATATTCAACAAACAGATAGAGCTTCCATTATTATTTCATTTATCACTCATTATCCCTGTGTGTTTTTCACTGCCTGTCCACCTACATTGCCTAACCCCTTTCCTGTTGCTTGAATATTCAGTACTTGTAGCTCTTAGGCCTGAATTCTGGTGGTCACCCAGACACACGATCTATTTTCAGTGTTTTAGGTGTTTGATCATGTTGTTTCCTCTGCCTGGAGAACTATTCCTTACAATATTTAGTTCCTTCACATATGTCAGAATTCACACATCCTTGTTTGCCCGGTAAGTGCTGTCTGATTAGCTGCCGGATAGCAGCCTGGTTTGTATGCTCCTCCTCTGATCCCCGCATCAGCCTCAGCAGAGCACGTTCCACATTGCATTTGGAGTTATCTAAGTTCTGGTGTGCTTCCCAGCCCACACCACCCACTCATCTTCTAATTTTCTAGTTCCCGTCATGAGATAACCCCCTCTTCTCTTCTCTCTATCCCTCTCTTCCCCATTTCTCTCTTTTACCTTATAGTACCAGGTCCCCAACCCAACAGCCCAAACTTTAGGGATGAATACATTTCTACCGCTTTGCAGGACCTGTGAATAGAATATGTGAATATCTATGAGTGCTGCTTCCCGAAAGGACCTCAGAAGTTGCTCTCCAATCCAGTATGGGCAATGCTCCTAATGTGATGTAAATGACCTCGACTCAGGGATTACAGTGTCAGTGTTTTCTGAAAACTGGTGTCAACCTAGAGGATGAAAGAAAGCCCCTAATTCCTCCACCAATTAGCAGCCAAGATAATCCTTCCATCCTCTGGTCTTTTATCTCCCAGGTCACCTGTCAATAGGAAGGGCTTTTCTGCTTTCTCTAGGGAAACCAGAGTCCAACTTAAGTTCTCTGTCCTTAGATCGATGAGTGTAAAAAGTTCCCAGACTGTTAGCTTTTCTTCAAATGTGATCTCGTCTGTATTGTGTGGCAGCCTCTTTGGGGATGACACAAAGCATCTTCAGTTCACAGAGATGAGAGTTGGAAAGATACTGACTCTGAGATTTAGAATTATCATAATTTGGAGCTTGAAGGTTGGTTTACATGGCTCCATTCATTGTTTTAATTTCCAATAGGGTTACTAGAAAAAATATAGAATACCAATTAAGATTGAATTTCATCTTGACAGCAGTGATAATTTTTCAGTATAAATCCCAAAAACTGGATATCAAGGAACAAGAACATAAAGGAAACTTTTCTAGTGCAGGAATTAAATTGGACTACCTGAATTTAATTTTCTAACTCCGAGTCTCTGTTTCCCGTGCATGTCGATAACTTGAGCTTTATTATCGGAGACTCTTGAAAGAGCAGATACGATATAGTGTTTGAACCATTATATAGCTGGGCTTTCTGAGTCCCCCGCCACTATTTGTTGTTAAAGTCTTGTGATCAGGATCAGGAGTCTTTCAAACCCATGACAAAATGCTTTTTGCAAACTGGTGATGGTTATTGCTAGAATACCTAAAAGTCTTTTTTTATTATTATTTTAGTAAACTAAGTCAACACTTAACACTTGACATTTTAACATGGTCCCCAACTCTAGAGAAATAAGTCATCTTCAAATAGCTGGATCGAGAATATTTGTGACAATTTTCTCAATTAGTCTTGCTGCAAAGGTTCAGGGGAATTTTCTTTGAGCGTAATACATTTTTATGTGTAATACTTGAAATTTTGTTGTGTAGACACTGAACAAGATACAAAGGAGGCTGAACGTTCAGATCCAAAACCACACTGTAGAACAAGGAGAAATATTAATGGGGATGTTTGTCATTGGCCCCATACATGGTGGACAATCTCACCATAAAATCTTTGAGTTTCTCAGGCAAACCAACTAGCTGATTCAAATTCTTTAGTAATTGGTAAGGAGAAGAATTGTTCTTCTTCTTCTGCAAATGCAATGTCTACCCTTGGAGCTCTCCTTGTTGCAGCATGGCTTTAGGGGAGAAAGAAAAGCACAGCATCACAGTAAGGCATTTATTATTCTTTGTAGAACTTGATTTCTATCTTTTCTCATTTGTAGTCTCAAGCTTCAATGCCAGTGCCATTTTTTTTTAATTTATATTTGATTGAAGAAGAGTTTTCTTCTTTAAAATATGCTTAACAACTTTTCTGCTGTGTTTTCTCCTCATCCCAGGAACATTTATTTCCTTTGACTCTTGGTTAGATATTGTCATATTTCACTAAGAGTTTTCTCAGGGTGACACCTCCAGCCCTCTATGTCAAGAAGCCTATGCTCTACTCACTATATGGCAATTAGTATAACACTTAAACCTTAATTATGCAGGAGAAAGGTTTTATTTAAGTATATTTTGCTTGCATAGAATTGTTTTTTGTTTCTCGTTTTTTTATTCAAGATTTCCATCTCCTCCCCCTTCCCTCCCCTCCCTTCCACCCATACCCCCACTCCACCCCTCTCCAAAGACAAAGAGCCATCAGGGTTCCCTTCACTATGTTAAGTCCAAGGTCCTCCCAGCTCCCACTAAGTCCAGGAAGGTGAGCAACCAAACTGACAAGGCTCACAGTAAGCCCGTCCATGCCGTAGAGTTCATGTTCATTGCCATTGTCCTTGGTTTCTCAGTCCCCCTCCACCGTCAGCCACACTCAGAGAGTCCGGTTTGGTCCCCTGTTCCATCAGTCCCATTCCGACTGGACTTGGTGGTCTCCCGCATAGAATTGTTTTATCATGATAGAAACCCCAGTAGTTTCTATTTAAAAACCTTATGTTTTTAAACTGTATTTGTACTATTGCTTACTATAGATGCATGTTGTACAACAGATCTCTAGAAATAAGCTCATTTTACTCAGCTGACATTTATCTGTTGATTAATGAATTAGTGAGTTCCTCTTTCCCCCTCCTATCTCCAAACAACAGTTATTGTTAATATTATTAACTTCAGTCTTTTAGATTCTTCATACAAATGTGACCATGTGGAATTTGTCTTCTTTTGATTGTACTATTTCATTCTATGCCATGGCTTGAAGATTTTTTCCATGTTGTTGCATATTATACAAAAAGATCTCAAAACTTAACCTAGATGTTTCATTACAGTTAATCCTGACTGTATCTTCACTTGTCTTAGTAATAATATGTGATACTAATTTGATCAGCTAATTTTCTCTGGACCCGTTAGTCATTTTCTTTGGATGAATGCTAACTGATACAACTAACTTTCAGGTACTGGTGTTCTCTTCTCCCTGAGAGAACAATCTGGATTAGTCTATGGTAGCGGGATTTAAACTCTAGAGGCATTTTGCAGCTATCTAGGAATAGAAAAGATGAAGGATACCTTGATTATACACAAAGTCAGCATAATTTAAATGTTTAGCTTGAGAAGCAGTGGGAGCCTACAAACCATGAGACCAAGCTATATTTTAGTGGTTTCTATTTTAGACAGGCTTCATTTGCAAGGGTGCACATTTCTATCATGAATACTTTGCCAGGAACGCAGCCAGTTCAGATAGGCAATTCATGATTTATTGATCTTTTGCAATCTGCTTCTTGCTTGATTAGGATCACTGTAACTCGGTGGAGCTTTCCCTTAAGAAGTATTACCAAAGGGCATTTTCTAACCAGTGGTGTCATAGATTGTAAATGTATCCTTTTAGAAAAATATCTTTAGAAGTTAAAATTGGTCAGTAGGCTGTAAGACCTCTAAACCAAAGGCCAAATCCATATCTGGCCACATATATTCCTTCTTGGGAGACATTAGGCTGCTATCACCACTCAACTCTTGTGAAGAACATGCCCAATCTCTAGGATAATGCCATCTCACAGAACTGTTTCCTGTTTGCTGGGCTCCATTTGCTAAAAGGCACTTACCATCTGGCTGACTTCCTACAGTTTCTTGCACTCCTTGGATCTGTTACTTATTAGCACATTCTTAGGAGACTTAGGCAGTGAGGGATGCACAGCAAGATTTTATTCTAATGTGAAAATGGTCCAGGAAAAGAGTCTTTAAAAGAAGTCATGCTTTATTCATTTGAAACTGTTGCAAGGATTGGGTTAAGATGGAAAACATATGTGGTATAATGGAGGATTCTTCTAAGCCACTATGGGCACTGCTTAGGGTGGAATATATAAAGTTCTGTAGGAGAACATCTATTAGCTAAGAATTCCAGGAACCCATGAGCTCTTTGGACACAAAGAATATGTTTCATCACAATTTTATACTTTACTATTTCAGAAATTCCATTCTCCACCAATATTTCTTAAATGGTTATAATGTAGAAAAGGAGCTAGCTGAATTCTGAGTACCTACTAGAGGGAAACTTTAGGAGTATTGCAATAGAATATATCGTTGCAAAGTACCAAAGGATAGATGAGCAAGGTGTTCTGAGTGGGTCATGTATAGCTTCAAATTCATTTTGGGTACTAGGGAGCCAACTGAAAACAAATTAAAGTGTGCTATGCCCTTGTTTCTTTATCTGGACAGTAGAAACAATGACACTATCATGATAGAGATGCTGTAGAGAAACTGATGATTCAGAATGGAAGCAAACCACACGTCACATTCCCTGTTTCATAGAAGAAATGCAGTAAAAAGAAACTGATTGGGAGATAATGCTCTAGCAGGCCATTCTATAAGGTCAAGAAAATGATCTGCAATGGCCATACTTTGGGTTTTGAATAAGTAGGTGTACTGAGTGTATAGAAATAAAAAGTAACAGAACAGATAGCAGTTAGATAGAGAGAGTAGATTGCTAGGAAAATATTAACAGAACTGATAGAGAATCTGTCAGAGACTGGGCTATTTTTATTGGAAGGGCAAGTAATTAACATATCAAATTGGGGACTTACAGACAGATGTATATAAATACATTAATATAAAAAAAACTACACAAGATACATCATAGCTGAATTACTGAAAATCGGAATGAAATGTCATATCCAGAGAAAAAGAGGTTCAATGATGTCCAGTGTCTCATGAGAAAAGTTTGAGGCCAGAGACAGCAGAATAATATCCTTAGAGACCTGAAAGAGTAAAAAAGCTGCCAATTCTGAATTTTTTATTCAGGGAAAATATCCTTCTCAAATAAAGATGTTTTCGGTTAATGGAAATTAAGAAAAGTACATTGCCAGCCAACTTTGTAATATGAGGAGTGTGAAGAGAATTCAGGCCGAAGGACATAAAGCCAGCTGGAAATCTCGAAGCTTCAGAAGAAAGGGCAGCATGAGCAGGGGGCTGGGTGGACAAATGACAAGACCATATCGGTGTCTTAATTTCTTTAAGATACAAAGACTATTTATCACAAAAGTCGTAACCGTAGCTAGGTGGTTATCTAAAGACAGCACAAGTGATAGTTACTGTAAGAAAAAAAAAGGTATCAAACATCTCAACAAATCAATGCTCTTATAAGGGTTCTAAACTTTTCATGTAAAGTTGGGGAAGATGACGTATTTTCTAAAAAACCTCCGGGTGTAGGTCAAAGAATAAGAAAGCAGATTCATAATGTTGTTACGCAATGGTCCTTCCTTATTCTGTGGGGATTTGCATGAAAGAGACCTGAGGTGGGGGAAGGAGAAAGGTAGAAGGTAACATTGCATAATGTTTATATTACGTTCATTAAAATGTTTTGTGTTAGGTAAAAATAAAACAACAATGAAAACAGAAGTATTATAAAGAAACACACACACGTGCACCTGCACACACACACACACACACACACACACACACACACCCCTCTGGACAAGATACCTTACATCAACTTCCCATCAGCTTTGCTTCTTCCCATGATAGCTTCATTCTTATATCACGGCAATCTTGAACGGTCCAGATTTTCTGCAGAGAGCCTTGCGATTTGGGTCTTCTTAGAGCCTATGACTCATATGTGACAGTTTTCCTATTGGAATCATACCTCCACCCTGTGGCCACCACACAACATCTCACACGGAGGAACTGAGGTCAGCGTCCTAGTCCTCTGATGGGAGCACAATAGTATCCATGAATTCTGGGACAAAGAAAAATGAAGTGTGTAGCTATAATAGGGACCTATATGCAGTATCTAGATTTTATATTTTTATCTGAGAAAAATGAAAAACACACATCTGTCCTGGAATAATAACAGATAATTTACATTTATCCACAATCCAAATTGCTGAAGATTAGAAGTCAAAGCCTTTAAAATTAGCTGAAGATGTCCAAGGTGTCACAGCTGTCAGCTTTTTTTACCCTCATTCACACCTACATAACCCACATTATGCTTTTATAAAAGCTTCTTCACCCATTATCTTACTCGAATGTGAAATTAACTAGAGAGCAAGGGAGGTCAGACAACTTTCATCTTGCTCTTCATCCGAGAAAACAGGCTGGCTGGAGGGAAGTGAGTTGTCAGCTGTCAGGGCTGCTACCCTCTCCGGAGTGGAGGCCTCCTGCTTATGCCAGGAGATTATGGGCACTGAAGCAGAAATTTCTTAACCTGCTGAGACACGGAGCCCACTAGGTATCAAGATATCACAAATGCTTTCGCTTTCCTTTATTTTTTTTATAATAAAGCAGAGATGGTTTTCAATAAGACATTTTATTGAATCTAGCCTTCCACACTCCGAGGAATGTGCAGGGAATCAGCTCAGGCATCCCCACATATTGGAGCCTTTCCTACCTAGGTTTATCTAATGATTCACTTTGGTGAGTCACCCAAGCAACAAAGCCCTTTATTTCACATACATGAAGACTGGTGTTTAGGGACATGACAGTGAGTTAGTGGCATATCTTAGTGGCCCAATAAAGCTTTGTTTGTGTACCTTCATTCACCAAACAAACATTATCTGTTTCAGAGGGTAATTTTCACATCTAAGGCAAAGACTGACTAATAAGACAATTTGCAGGGACTTATTACCTACATAAAATGACTGAACACTGATTTAAGTGGAACTAGTATATTAAGACATAATACTAAGGCTTAGCTTAAAATTCAAGATCTATAGACAATGAAATCCCCTTGCCTTGCATCTTCAAAAAGTCTATATTCTGGACTTAATTTATTTTTTGTTTGACTTAGGCTATGGTAAGGAATTTCATTGATTACTCAGGCAATTCTAGTGTTTAGTCAAGGTTGAGAGTAGAAAGCCTAGATATTCAGTTCCATGACAGCAAAATTGGTCAAAATTGGCTTGTTCTATTGTCCTTTGTATAAGTATGAAGGAATACAATGAGGAACTGGTCATCATCTAAGTTTATGAAAAATGTAATGTACTCTACATGTTTTTGTGGGGACAGAAATCTGTTGAAATACCCTATTTGAATAGATTAATGGAAAGCATGATCCAAAGGAAAGAAAATTGTCACCTCTACCCAGGGGAAAAGTAAGAAAGAATGTTCATTTGCAATAGTTATTGCAGCAATATATTAAAAATAAGGCATACACATTTTTTGCCAGAAATGTGTTTAGAACAATAGATTATTCTTCTAGGTAAGTCAAAATTCATGTCAGTAATTCTCAGTGGTATTACCTGGGAATATAGAAAATGTAATTAAATGACTATACCTTTGGAAGACCCACTAAAAACTCTTGACATTGACTTTAAAAGTCCTGTCTGTCCTGTGCTAGGCTCACATTTCAGCAAATGCTCTATAAACACAGGAGGCACTGGTGAGTTTTGCTGCAATCCCATTGCTTTTCTTCTGTCATGACTTAAAAAATTATCCCATTTTTCCCCCTGATAAATAGCATTAATTTACTGGAAAAATGGGTTTTAAAGGTTGGGTTTGTTGAAACAACAATGAGATATTTATGAAACTTTCTTATAACAAATGGGTGAGACCTCCTTTGTAATATATGTGGGCATATAAAAGAGCCATTTAAGTATGTCCCAGGGTTTATTTAGACTGCTCGGAGCACTATGGGGTGGTCCAGACTGGAACATTAAGAAAGAGACCACTGAAACAGCCCACCCACACTCTGGTGAAAATCAGGCCTGTGGTAATTGGAAGCAGCTTGACTACATTCCTCACTCTTTAAGGCTATCCACACACTGGTTCAGCTGGAATGATGCCTGTGGATCTCAGTGGGCAGGGTCACGGAATATACTTCCTGACAGAAGTCTGGTTCCGGACACTGGTGACTTCAGGCACTCCCTTCTCTGGTTGTAGTGGTCAGTTTGCAAGACTTCATCAAGTCCTCTTAAGCGATGAAGCCCCCGCTTCCCACAGTCATTCTGCTCACCATTTTTTTTTTTTTTTTTTTTTTTTTTTTGGTTTTTCGAGACAGGGTTTCTCTGCAGCTTTTTTAGAGCCTGTCCTGGAACTAGCTCTTGTAGACCAGGCTGGTCTCGAACTCACAGAGATCCGCCTGCCTCTGCCTCCCGAGTGCTGGGATTAAAGGCATGCGCCACCACCGCCCGGCTGCTCACCATTTTTCTAACAGAAAACCCGACTGTTGGACTGTGCAGGACCTCGAATATCAAAGAGAATATGTAGATTAGTATCTCTTGTTCCTTTTGCCCCTGAAAGGAGTGAGAGGAGTACTCTTAGGTTACTTAGGGGTAGATTTCTCTTTAGAAATCCAAGTTTCTTATTTCCATAGAAATAACATAAACAGAAAACTACATTTAAGGCAAGAGACATCTATGCTATGAAAATTGTCTAGTTTTCTGTTTATGTCATTGATATTTTCTCTTTCTCTCCTCATGAAGTGGGGAGTCCAGGTTTTGTTCACTTAATCTAGTATTAAATGTCACCTATCACCTCTATAGTTCAGTATCTTCTCTTTTCTAAGGAAATGGGGGAAAAATAGTTAATAGTTGAAAGTCCCTGGCTTATCATCTGATTCTTAAGTTCCGGAAGTTAACAATGTAACAAAATCTCCCAACCTGAAACACAGAAGTTTACATTCCTGATACTTACTCCCTGAAGAACTTGGACAAGTGTAGTGGTTTTAAAGACCAAAGGGTTTAAAATCCCATGTTCTTGCTCCTAGTCCAGTCCTTCTGCTGAGGTTTCCACATCCTCCCCCACCCCCCCACCCCCGTCTACTTCCTTAGTGCCTTTTCTTGAATATGTGAGTTCCAAAGGCCGTCTGAATGTTTTCTAGAAAACGTCTCCACCTGTTAGCACAGCCTTAAATTTCTGGTTCTTACTTTGCGTACTCTCAACACCAGGAAGTCTTTCATTTACATACCTTATTCTAGCAAGTGTTTCCTTGTACTTGTGGCTACTCAGTTCTTAAAAAGTAGCTCCTCTCACCTGTGAAATACACACCAAACCAAAACCAAAACAGCGAAACTAAGCAGAAACCAAATAAAAGTTTGTTGTTTATATTTTGAATACATACTGCAATTATCTCGTGGAAAATTAAAATAATTATCCATACATACTACAATTACACATGCTACAATTATCGGATGGATAATTAAAAATGTGGTTTTTTTTCTGAAAATTCAAATTTACCTATGTGACTTCGGTTAGAGTTTCTGTAGATATTGCTGGTCTGCTTTCTCTTAATCATCTCCCACGTGTTAGTCATCACGCTCAACTATGCCTGTGCTGGCTCCGTGTTTCTGTTCACACACGGAAGATGAGTTCTTGGAATCTTTTGGCACGGGTATTCTACTGCATCAGGGCTTCTAGATTATATTCTGTTGTTAATTTTCTTTGTTATTTCTTTGGTATGAAATCATCATCTGCATAAGAGCAATGGGGAGCAAAGGTCCCCCTTGCCTTCACAGACTGCATTTTGTGCTTACCAGGGGATGAGTGACAAGCACAGGACTCTTGTCAAATCATTTCTTTCTTTCTTTCTTTCTTTCTTTCTTTCTTTCTTTCTTTTTAAATCTTGCTTTCCCCTGTTGTGACTGGTCTGACAATGTTTACCATTTTTAATACGCTGGCCTGAAGATCCGCTGGTGCTGATTCACACGGCCCAGAAGTTGTAACGTAGCCGTATTGTCTCGCTCCTTCTGACACCTGAGTTTAGGCTCAGGTTGGCCACACCTGAGGAATCTTAGTTCCACTTCTCCAACATTCCTCTGAGAAGTTGGACGCCATTAGTATCCTGGTCAGTAATCAGTAATGTATTGTTATCATTAACCAAGAAAGTCTAACTCCTCATGCCTAGATTCAAGACTGGTCCTGTCTGAGGCTGTCTTTTTTTTTTTTTTTTTTTTTTTTTTTTTTTTTTTTTTTTTGTCCAGAGCTGGGGGGCCCTAATCTCTAAATTTCAACGAAATCTCTGTTAGTAGGAGTTCCACAAGGGCAGGCCTCCTGGCTGACTGACCCTACACCATTACCAAGGGTTGAACACTGTCATCTGGGGAAAGGTTTTCCAACACTGGCCTACAGACTCTTTCAGACAGAAACATTTAATGAACTATTTCTGTCCTTCTATTTTAGAGGAGAAACATGGTCCCAAGGAAGAAGTACTTTGTCTAAGTTGCACAGTCTTGTACTGACAGGACCTATGTACCCTACAGTATTTGCATCTTGTCCCAATCTTCTTTGGAAATTTAGAGATAAAAAGGGTATTGTATACACTTGCACTAATGCTCTTCACAGTGGCAACATTTCCCTTTAGACCAGGAAAGAACTGCCAATTCTTTTTTTTTCTTTCAGATTCCCATACAGTTTTAGATTTGCAGTTGGGGTGATAAGGCAAAACACTCAGGCTAGCTCATGCACGGGAGGAAGATTGTCATCTCATAGGTAGGGCACTGATCAGTGTATTTGGCCCCATGGTGATGGCAGTAGGAGGACGCTCACCTAGGTCTTCAGAGAAACAAGTTTACAATTTTCTTTATTTTCATGGTTCCTGGAGAGATGCTATAGTTTCTCTTCCTACTTATAATTGCTTTGCTTATGGCCTTGAATTTATTGAAACCTGGACAATTGCCTATCAGTTTGTGCCTACTCTTTCCTTCAGGTGTCTCCTAGCCTGACTAATTTCAAATGTCTTCTGTTGTGTTTCGTTCAAGTTTCTGGGAAATCTGAGTTTTCCTAACCTGTTTGGATACAGATGACACAAGTTGCAATGATTCATGATTAGTTTATGGTTACTTGTCAGTGTAGCAGGAATGGTTTAAACAACCATAGTGCAGAGGAGGAGTAGATACGGCACTGGGGGCTGGGAGTGTGGCTGTTTGTTTTGGAGGGGCTAGGGTTGGCAGGTACTACAGGAATGACTGATGAGGGACAAGATCGTGTGCCAAGCTGACAGCAGTTGCTGATTCCTCCGTGCTTTGTGTAGAGTGTTGTCCGGGCTGATCTTTCATTTACTGTTTAGACCATAGTCTATCACTATTTGAGGAAACATAAGGGTCAGAAATATACTGATGACTGTGTTCCTTCAAGACCCTATCCTGAATGAACGAGGGGGTAAATAAAGATCACATCCTACATATGTGCTAGTGGAGATAAAGAGGGAAGTTTGCATGGATGCCTTTCATGTCACAAATGGCATCACATTAAGTATCTGCTTATCATTGTCACTTTGTGCCAAGGAAAAGTTGAACGTGAAATCCACTTCTTTCCACACATTAGTAGGTAGCCCTTATCCACAGTCCGAGCAGGCACTGTTCACCGTGTTGCTTCCTGTATGCATTGGTGTAATTTATTTATATTAATGACTAACATTTAGAAAATACTACAGTGAGAACGACTGTCTTAAGAACCAGATGGAGCATGAGTAATCAACGTTTTTGTAGACATTGAACTTAATCATCTTACTGCTGAAGTGTGATTGCATTATTGGGAGACATGAGGTCTTAGCTGAGCTTCCCAAGAAACCTCATGACCATGAGACCCCCAAAGTAGGATATATCAAGTTATGCTGAAAATGCAATGGAATGCTGTATAGCAAGGCTTCCCCCACTGTCCAGTGTTACTAAAATTAGATGTTTAGAAGGATGGAGCTGCTACCACTACTACTTATTTTCATGGAGTCTGTAAGGAATTTAACCAGATTTCAGACCACGATTTGAATAACTTACAGGTTATCAAATGCCATTCCTACTTCCAAAACTGTGCTTTCGTAGTTCGTTATGTATCTAGAAGGAAGGAGTGAGACTTATCTTTGAGCCTTGATAGAAATTTCATTCAAGTTTAGAAAATGTCTTCATTGTTATTGATTTGATATTTGATTTTAGCACTGGACAATGAGTCAATGTATATCATGATCCTTTTATAGCGACCACTGTATGCTTTGCACCTAAAAAGAAGTGGTTATTCCAAATTTAGACCTTACCACACATGCAGAAGTCTGAGATAGAGAATTATGTTTCAACAATTTTTGTAATACTTCTTCTCTCACTTCTCTATGATTTTCACAGACAAGGGATAATTCCTGTGATTTGATTTGAAAGGAGAGACCAGCTTTGCACTGAGTGATGAGATCTGAGCAGCGAATAAAATATTCTTGAATTAATTTGCATAATAGAATTCAATTGGTTACAAAGCTGTGTTTGTTGAAGGAGAGACCAGAGTCCCTGCGCTCACCCACAAGGGAACATTGCCGATACAAAAATAGGATTCCGAGCTCTAGCGGGAACCTTGATAATATTCTTAGCGTAATGATAACCTGTCTTTATCTGTAAATTAGCTAGCTAGAAATAAAAAGAAGGGGTCAGTGTGTCTGATCCCTCCAGCTCTGTGGGGGAGGAGAAGGCTGAAAACCAAATTTGCTTGCTTTTTGCTAAGCGGTTTTGTCTTTCATTCTCTACCCGATAACAATTTCCAGCAGGAGTCCAAATATACTTAAACACCCATATATGTCATTTTCTTTTATGGAGACAAAAGCAGGCACAGCAGGAGTGTTTTATGCTCAGGGCACAGTCACTTATGACGGACTAGCTGCTCTCCAGATAGAGGGGTGAGCCTTCCACTTAGAACTGGCGATTTTGCAAATCCATTTTCCTGTCATGTTATTACTCCTGTGACTTTCTACAACATTTCTTTTTCCCTCTAAGCAACGTGCTCCCATCATAAAATAAAGTCTTCTTATGTGTGTTAGTGGAACCCCAAAGCTTAAGCATCCTGGCCAGCTGCTGGAAAGTACTTTAGTGGAAAGATTGCGCAAGAACTGCCTTTGGGGGTCATTATTAATACTAATTAGAGCATTGATATATTTCCCTAATTATGACCCATGTCAAGGTCTCGCTAGGAATGCAGCCTCCCATTAATTTTTGTGTGAGTTCCGTGCTATGTTTCTACTCTATTCATCAATCCGTTCTTGAGATGCTTCAGGTCATTCTTAGAAAAAATAATCCCAGAATTAGATAAACCAAACTCCCTAAATACAAAATTTAAGGTCTGTCTTTAAAATTTTTGAAATAGAAATTTAAGGATAAAGAAAGAAAGATTAGCCACACTGCATTGTAAGACGTGGTGGTGATAATTTATGGCCTCGGGTCCATTTTTACTACGGCGACTTTTATGAAGTGCTTTCTCTTTTACTTTCCAGTTTGACTAATGCTTTATTATTATTATTATTATCATAGTCTATGTACTCACCTCAGGATCCCCAACCCTAAATTATTCTCATGGTAGGGTAATTTTGAAGATATGGAGGGATCAATCTGTGTTTGGTTTTAGATATTTTCTTAAGGGATGCTGAATCAGGTAAGGGGAGGAATCCACACCTGCCTCTTCTGAAAATCATCATCCTTCAGGGTCCAATCCTTTCTTTCCCTTTGACTGTCTCTGAAACCTTAGAAAAATGACTTCATCTTTGTGTGTTCTAGTTCACATGCATCAGTAATGGAGATGACAGTACAATTGTCATTTGTAAGGTTCTTGTGCTTAGTTAACTCATGAAAAGTCCTTCTCAGTTGAGGCAGATCACATTAACAAGTGCTAATTTGTTTCTCATAGTCTTGTTATTACCATACAGTTGATTCCAGTCAATGTGAACTTATATCTTGCATTCTGATAAGTCCTAGATTATTCTTTTCATTTTTTATCACTTTAAAAACAGAAAGAAAAAAGGAAGAGAAGGTTCACTTATTCAATATAGACATTGAAGGGCTGGGTTCAAATCTTAGTATAGCTATCATCAGAACCCTACAGGAGTACGATTTGTGCTTAATTTGTCTGGACTTCAATGTTCATATTATTTAAAACAGATTATTCATAGTTTGGGAACTATGAATATTAGGATTAACATGTTAATCAATACACCTATTGACTTAATAATTGTGATGCTTTTAGAAAGATGGCTGATGAAAAAATAATTTATTCAATAGATTTTTGTTCTAAAGTGAGTAAAGGACTTAAAATCCACCTTATATAATTTAAGGATTAATCATCAAGGTAACTAATCCATTGTATTTGGTCATATAAATGATTAAAAATCATGAGACCAATTAGTTACTTTTTAAAGATTAGTTTTGCTATTGTTTCCAACTGAGAATTTATAATAGTATCCCTTTATAAAAAGAGTAAGGCCAATTGTTTATTGGTCACATCGAACTCTTACTCATTAGCATGAAACTAGACTTTTTTTTAATAAAGTAGAAAAGTTGTCATGTAGTTTCAGCACTTTGGTGTCAGAAATAATTGTGCTTTACAGCAAAATGGCAGCCCAAAAAAAGGAGGTGCAGAAATATCAACTTTAATTAAACCCTTTCTTTCAAATACACTTCACAGTTTATATGCCAGAATAATTTATCGCCTCGTGAATGAACACTTAATACTTGGCATGGTACAAAACGGGCAGGGACCTTGCAGCATGTGTTCTTTCCTCTTTCTAGAATCTCCACATGGGCAGCAGTAAGTATGAAGTAGAATTGTCTGCTTGAACTCATGCATTGAGCTGTTAGGGATGCCCTCTTTGAGCTTAGTTCTGAGACATGTGTAGTAAATATGACCTCGATTATTAAGAGGCTACCAGCCTGTGAAGGATGCAAAATCTGAATCAGAAGAAACACCTTCCCATAATCTTTCATTAACACCCTAACGATTTACAAGAAGAAGGAAGCCACTGATAGACAATTTCATTCAAGACTTTCATTTCACCAATTGGAAGGCAAAACCTTACAGAGGAGAACTGAAGTGGTTCAAGGACACATTAGTATTGGAACCTTGTTTCTGCAGGTGTTCCCTGGTGTTCTCACTGCTGCTTCCTATTGCCTCACTTTAAGATCTCCTTCCTGCTGACAGAATTTTCTGTGCTTTCCCATGTAGTGCCCTGGGCTTGCTATAAGCAGCATTTGGTGGATTATTAAAAAGATCAGTGTTGGGGCTGCGGACATGGTTCACTGGTTAGGAGCACTTGCCATTCTTGCAGAGGACCTTAGTTGGGCTGCCAGTACTCATTTCCTGCACCTCACAGCCACCCAGAGCTCTGGCTTCAGGGCAACTGAAGGCTTCTGGCCTTTGTGAGCATCAGAATTTATGTGCACCATTGCAACGCACACAAACAAACACATACACACACAAACAAAGAGAAAAGGATAAAAGAGTTAAAAACAATATATTTAACTGAAGAATTTTATGTATTCTGATGCATGCAATGCAAAACAACAAATGCTAAAGGCTCCAACTCCTATTTATTTATTTATTTATTTATTTATTTATTTATTTATTTTTTTTTGGTTTTTTCGAGACAGGGTTTCTCTACAGCTTTAGAGCCTGTCCTGGAACTAGCTCTTGTAGACCAGGCTGGTCTCGAACTCACAGAGATCCGCCTGCCTCTGCCTCCCGAGTGCTGGGATTAAAGGCGTGCGCCACCACCGCCCGGCTTCACAACTCCTATTTTTTGAGAAGAAACTAGGGCAATATTATTGTGCAATTTTATGCGGTTCATAGCAGACACCTTTAACTTTGTGTCTGCAGCCTCTTTGGTTATTATTGTCTTGGCATATGACAGAGAAACCCAAAGCTTGGATAGGCCAAGTCAAAGACTACCAAGGGAAACAGGATTTACTCTGTGAAAAAGGTTTCTACCAGCCCACATATATCCTAGATGACTAAGCCAAATGGCTACATTGTCCCCTGTAACACTTATTTTTTCCTTCCTTTCGGAGCACCTCACTGGTCTCCTTTTGTCTTCTCCATGAGCAATAAACGGTGACAGGCTTGCATCTTGTTACTATGGGAAAAGAGGAAGAATCCCAGGTCCTACTCAGTGTTTGTCCCTGGGTAGTGGAGTAATAGAGGGTGTATGTGTTTTTGAGAACTATATTAAACCTATGCCCTGGATGCCATCAAGAAAGAGCAGATAGCCGGGCAATGGTGGCGCACGCCTTTAATCCCAGCACTCGGGAGGCAGAGGCAGGCGGTTCTCTGTGAGTTCGAGACCAGCCTGGTCTACAAGAGCTAGTTCCAGGACAGGCTCTAAAGACACAGAGAAACCCTGTCTCGAAAGAAAAAAAAAAAAAAAAGAAAGAGCAGATAATTTTATATAAGGAAACACGAGTTTTAAGAAAGGGGAGTAAGCATGAATGTTACAGAAAGAGGAAGTTATTTCTCATACCAGAGTAGTAAAACTCTAAAAAAGAAGTCTAGGAACTTGAGAGATTGTAGGTCAGATATATACAAGGAATTGGAAGGAAAACTTTGCCAATGGCTCCTTCTTCCTGCTGATTAATAGTAGCATGATGGTTGGGTTTTGGTTTGAATATAGGACCTGCTACAGGCTTCCTGTTCAACTTTTCTTGTGATTGGAATGAAGCTGGAAAGCATCTTATTTAAAACTGTCTAGCAAGATAGGATGCTGAGCTGATGAGGGAGATTCCAGACGATAAAAAAAGCAAATTGATGCTGTAGCCTTAATTGACTTCTATAGCTTTTATAGATCCCCCTGTGAGTGAATGAGAACTGACCTATCAGTTGACATTGTAGTGTTAATTGATCGCTATAACTTTAATTAATTGATCCACAATGCTCAATAAAGGCTTGACCTTTTAAATACTTTTCATTTTAATTATAGCATCTTGCTAGGTAGGGCTGGCCTGGAATTTACTATGGAGCTCAGATTAGATCAACCTAGCCTCAAACTTTTTTTTAAAAAAATTATTCTTCTCTTATATATTAAATCCTAAATGCAGTTTCCCCTCCCTATTCTCCTCCCAGTCCCAACCTCCCCTTCTAATTCCCCAGATCCACTCCTCCTCTGCTTACCCCCCAGAAAAGGATAGAACTCCCCTTCCTGAGATATCAACCAAGCATGGCATATCAAGTTACACTAAGACTAGTACATCACCTCATACTAAATTAGTCCAAGGCAACCCAGTATGAAGAGAAAGGTCACAAAAGCATATAAAAGAGTCAGAGACGGCCCCTGCTCTCACTGTTAGGAATCCCACAAGAACACCAAGTTCTATAACCATATCATATATGCAGAGAACCTGTCTCAGACCCATGTAGGCTCCCAGATAGTCAGTCTAGTCTATGAGATACTGTGAGCTGTGTTTAGTTGATTCTGTTGTGATGTCCTTAATCCCTCTGGCTCCTACAGTTCTTCATCCCACTCCACCGCAGGATTCCCTGAGTTCTGCCTAAGTGGGTGTCAGCAGCTGCTCCAATCAGGGGATGAATGAAGCCTCTCTCATGACTGTCAGGGTAGGTTCTGGTCTGCTAGTAGTATAGCAGAGTATTAGGAATCATTTCATTGATTTTTTTTTTGGCCAGTCATGTTTGGTTCTATCTTAGGTTTGGAGTTATCCAAAACCTGGTTCCTGGCTCTCCAGGCAGTGTCGGGCATGGACTACCTCTGGTGGCATGAGTCTCAGCTGAACCAGTCCTTGGTTGGTCATTTCCACAAGTTCTGTGCCACCCTTACCCCAACATGCCTTGCAAGCAGGACAGATTTTAGGTTAAAGGTTTTGTGGCTAGGTTGGTGTTCCGATCCCTCCAGTGGAAGCCTTACCTGGTTACAGAAGATTGCCAGTTCAGTGTCTTTATCTCCATAAGTAAGGGTTTTACTAGGGTCCCCCTCACAGATTCCAGGGAGTTTCAATTGCACTAAGTTTCTACCTTACCCTGGAAATATCCACCCCAATTCCAGTTGTCTCTCCCAGTATTATGTTCCCCTAACCCCACTCCATACCTCCTGTTCTGTCTCTACCTGACCCTAGTTCACCAGAGATCTATATTCCATTTTCCCTGCCCTGGGAGATTAATATGTCCCCACTGGAGACCTACTTGTTATGTTGCTTGTCTGAGTCTGTGAAATGTAGCATGATCTTCCTTTACTTTACTACAAATATCCACTTATAAGTGAGTACATACTGTGTTTGTCTTTCTTTAACTTCACTCAGGATGATCTTTTTCCTAGTTCTATCCACTTGCTTGCAAATTTCTTGATGTTATTTTTTTCAACACCTGAGTATTACTCCACTGTGCAAATGTAAATTTTCTTTATCTATTCTTCGGTTAAGGGACCTACAGGTTATTTTTAGTTTCTGGCTGTTATTAATAAAGCTGCTATGAACATAGTTGCACATGTGTCTTTGTGATAGGAAGGAGCATCCTTTGGGTATATACCCAGAAGTGATATTGCTGGGTCTTGAGGTAGATGAGTCCCAATATTCTGAAAAACCACATGCTTATTTCCAAAGTTTACAGTCCCAGCAGCAATGGAGGAGTGTTCATCTTGCTCCACATACATGCCAGTATGAAATTTTACTTGTGTTTTTGATCTTAGCCATTCTGACAGGTTAAAGATGGAATCTCAAATTAATTTTGGTTTGCATTTCTCCAAGAGCTAAGGATCTTAAACATTTCTTTAAATGTTTTTTATCCATTTGAGATTCCTCTATTGAGAGTTCTCTCTAGATCTGTACACCACTTTTAAATTTGATCAGTTGTGTTTTGACAACCTGCTTCTTGAGTTGTTTATATAGTTTGGATATTAGTCCTCTGTCAGATGTGAATTGGTGAAGATCTTTGCCCATTCTGTAGGCTGCTGTTTTATCCTGACAGTGTCCTTTGCTTTACAGAAGCTTGTCCAGGCTATTTCCCACTTCCTGTTCTATCAGGTTCAGCGTATCTGTTTTGTTTTTGTTTTTTTGAGGCCTTTGATCCATTTGGAATTGAGTTTTATACAAGACAATAGATATTGATCTATTTGCATTCTTCTGCATGCTGACATCCAATTAGACTAGCACCTTTTGTTGATAATGTTTTTCTTTTTCCTTGTGTATTTCAGGCTTTTTTTTTTAAATCAAAACAAAACAAAACAAAACTGGTGTCCGTAGGTGTGTAGATTTGTCTTTGATTCAGTTTCATCCCTCAACCTGTCTGCTTTTATACCAATGCCATGTGGGTTTTTCTAGTTTTACAATATCTCTGTAGTACAGTTTGAAGACAGGGATGGTGATACCTCCAGAAGTTCTTTTATTGTACAGGTTTCTGTGACTATCCTGACTTTTTTGTGTTTCTACATAAAGTCGAAGGCAGGATATGGTGATGAGGGCGGGGGTTCTATTGGGGAAAGCTGGGCAGGCACTGAGGAGTGTTGGAGGTCCGTGGGTGGAGTCTTACCTGGGTTTTGGGTATCAGCATGTCCCCTGGTAGAGACTCAAACTTATTAAACTTGGAGTGATCCTTCTGATTCTGTCTACCGAGTGCTGGATTGCAGACATGTCTCCCCTCCCCTTGTTCATTTAATTCTTCCTTGATTATTTTCATTACCATTGTTTTCCCTTCCATGGCAAAGTCTGTGACATAACTTCCTTATATTCTCTGTTTGTGCTAAAGTCTTGGTATAGTCTGTGCTTGGCCACAGGCAACGGTTGGGGAATTCTGGTGGGTTTTTCTCATGGTAGTCTTACTTCCCTATTCCTAACATCAAACCTCTAAGAAGTCTCCCTTAACTGAGCCAGTCTCTGACATTCTCACTGTGATACTCTGCTGGGATTCCTTAATATTCTTAGTTTCTCTAGCACATGAACATAGCCAAGCACAGTAATGATTAATTATTGACAACTTTTTGTGTGTCAGGCACTGTTCGAGGCCTTATATTCACGTTTCAATTGATCTTTGCAGCGAACTTTCAGTGAATTCTATTCTTATCTCTATTTCCTAAGTGAGCTAGCTGGGTTCAGGGAAGGCAGTCAGCTTTCCCAGAGCTAACAGGAGATAAACTGACATTCATGCCAACCTGTTTGCTAACTGGGAATGAAATGATGAAGGCTGCAGCTAACCCAACATCTCTCTGCTTGCAGAAGCTGACTGGGAAAGTGGGCAGCCCTGACGTGATGTCCTCAACCAGTGAAGATACTCCATTCCAGAGGAGGTCTACTTGACACATCTGGGAGGCTGCTGTCTGAAAGACTGCCATTCTTGGTGGCGTACGGAGTGATAGCTGCATTCTCCTGTGCCTACCACATAACCAAAAATGAAGGAGAACTACTGTTTACAAGCTGCCCTGGTGTGCCTGAGCATGCTATACCACAGCCAGGCATTGGCTCTGGAGCGACGAAACCACCTGCGGCCCCCATTCCATGGGCACCATGAGAAGGGCAAAGAGGGCCAGGTGCTGCAGCGCTCCAAGAGAGGCTGGGTCTGGAACCAGTTCTTTGTGATAGAAGAGTACACTGGGCCTGACCCTGTGCTGGTGGGCAGGGTAAGGCTGTTTGCATTCGATATTGATATATCTGTACGTGTTCATTATCAGAGCCATAGGACATCGCCAGGACAAATGCTAAGCAAAAATAAAAACAGGCAACCAGACAAAAGCGAGACACCATAAAAACAAAAACAATCTAACAAAAGCCAAGTTAGAAAGCACTAAAGACTGGCTACCACTAAAAAATTAACCATATTGTATAAATATTTTTTCAGCATTTTCCCCTCATCCATAGACTTAACCACATTGAGAACGCTTCTAATATTCACTTCTCAGACCATAAGAACTCAATTTGTAAAAATTGCTTTGTAGTCTGTTGAAAGCAATACTGCCTTCATTTACTGAGCCATTCTTCAGAATGGAGAAATTTCTTTGATTGTAACCTAACCCCAACTTGCCCGACCCCATTTGAATGTTCTCATGCCTCCCTGTGCCTTTTCATCGTAACTTTCTTTCCTGTTTTACCTCTGCCTGTCTCTTTAATCAGATTTCATTCTACTTTGTTTAAGGGATTTGATTACCTTTGAACGCTCAGGTCTTGGTACTAAACCCAAAAACAAGCATAAGAATGAACGTGTGCCATTACAATAGGAGTGATTTTATCCTCATTCCCTTCGCGTACAGTTATACAACAGCTAGATCTGTACTTCTCCTTAGCTTGTGTATTTGTTATGCCACCCCATCAAACATATAAATGTAGAGAGTCCAAAATACATTTGTCAAACTGACCTTCTACTACTTATTAAGATACACTGTGTGGCTCTTTTAGATGATACTGACATTAGTTATTAGGAGACAGGCATTTTTATATCCACAAATTGAGTCTGCCCTGTGTGGAGAAGTGGTGATAGGCAGAGGATAAATCAGGTTAAAGCAATAACTGACCTCAAATAATCGAGGGAAAGGAGTCATCCGTGCATTCAATTAAAAAAGAAAGAAAAACTCCAGGTAGAATGAGAAGGGTAATAAAATTCATTTTAAACATTATGAATTTATGTCCTTAACTCTTATGAGAAATAGAGGCAAGTATCTAAAAATGTCTAGCCTGAAAGTTAAATAGAATTGGTTCAACACAGAGGATGAAATGTAAGCACAGATGATAGAGAAACACACCTTTGAACACCAAGGATGCCAATGAAGTTGGCTTACTTGTCCTTTTTGTATGAAAACAGCAATCTATTTTTATATCTCTGATTTTTATACTCTATGAAAGTGCATGATAATCTCAACATAATTTAGAACTGGGAATATGATTTTTAGAAATATACTAAATAGTTTTATTCATGTATACATAAAGTGAAAAATGCAAAGAGATAGTCTTGATAAAGCGGAAATGCAAGGAAAAAATTGACAAGTAGGCTCCCTAGGCTGATGTGTTATGCTAGTCTACAGGAAGAGAAAGGAAAAAGACAGCCCCGAAAGGCCAGGCAACATAGCTCGAACAGTGTGCAAAGCTGGGCAGGAATTGTACTGGGAAAATGACCTTTGCTTAGTCGCTGTCTTAGTGTGTGGCAGCATGTGTTGAGGCTTGAAGTTTGCAGAGAAGACAGGGCTTGGTGAGTCACATGAGTTTTCTTCTCTCTGGATCTAGCAAATGTTTTATTACAAGAGAGAAGCACAGTGAGAAAGAAGGAAAAGGAAAACCTGGCATCACCCCCTGTCTGATCTTGAAAATTCAGGCTCATGAAAGGAGTCCTGGTTAGATGGCGCTTGTGTGCGTGCGTGCGTGCGTGCGTGCGTGCGTGCGTGTGTGTGTGATGAACAGCTGGATCAGGGAAATCTTTTCTTTTCCTTTTGAAATAGTGTTGAGATGGATCTCCCTTAAGTAGGAGGAATAGTTGACTTTTTTCTCTGACAACCTTTGAACAGTGACATTCAAGGTTGAATGCTTTAAAATTCCCTGAAAAGGTAGAATTTGGCAAAGCAAAAAGACTTACAGTTTTCATGTCAGAAATTTAGCCTGTGTCATGCTGCTCTGTGCAAAGAGAGAAGTCATCAGTCTTGGGTGTCAGGAACTGGCTTTGCGTGCCTCAGCAACCGGACCCTTGATAGCTCTTGCTGTGTTCCCAAACCGCTTTTGTGTGGAACCTAATAAATAGTATTGTCAGTATAATAGATTATCTTTGTGAAAGTAAAACTAGTGAAGACTTACCAAACTTTTAAATGTTGGAGAGCGTGGAAACAAAGTAGAAACATGACGAACAGACTGCACAGCAAAAATTTCAGGTATTTGTCTAATTATGAAATTCATCTCTTTTTTCTTATGTAATGCATGGAGACCCCTAGAACCTCTCAGTGGATTGACATTCATATTTATTTCTTTGTTCCTTGTTCATGGGGCTGAACCTCTAACTTTTGATATTTGTGAAGCAGAGGAATAAAAATAAAACAACAGTTGTAGAGAGGTAGCAGAGGGGAACACAGGCCTTGAAGAAAGCAGCATGAAGGTTTGGCAATATTACTTGCTTACTAAAGTCCATCAGATAACTTCAGATAGCCAACCTCCTAAGAAATACATCAGCCACTTTCCATTGAAATGGTGGGGTGTTCTGACTAACAAGTTCTGAAGTAAATTTTGTTTGCTCTCCCTGCTCCAGAAGCGGTGGAGTCCTCAACCTAAGTGGTCTTGTGTTCACCTCTGAGCTGAAATGTTTGATATATCACTAAAACACTGCAAATAAATTAAATATATTTTGGGAAATTAAAACGGCACAACCATTTTAAAAAGTAGTATATTCAGGTTAGTTTTGTTTTTCTTTTGTGAACCTCATACAAGCTGTGTAGGACATAGTTTCATAATAATAACAAAAGTTCTGCTGAAGTAAGAAAGTGATATTAGTATTCAAATTAAATCAATTAATATTAAATGATTATTAGTAATCGTTTCTGTTGTTGTGAATGCTAAATATTTTTGCTGAAATTATATATGAAACAGCATTTTAAAATCTCTTAGCTATTTTTTAATACTATAAGGCAATGTAAAGTAACATTTATATTTTTCCACAAGGGGAGATAATGAAGGCAAAGGAACTCATAAATCGTGAAGATTTAAAGGGAATCGAAGGAGTTTATTGCTGTGAGAAATTAGTGGTTTGCTCTGAATCACAGAACAGAATTGGGTAGAGCTGGTAGCAAAGATGACTATTGTAACAGTAGATTCTTGACATGTCAGTATAAAAATTGTCTCTGGGCTCTCTGGAAAATGTGAAAAATCCAACCATGTTGGCGGTTATTTCAAGGGTCTGAGGACTACATGTTTACCCTCTTGTTACACCATCCTTTGTGGTCATAGGAGACTCTTCTAAGAAGATAACAGACCCAGATGGCAGACCCTGACTACTAGGCAAGATGATCTGTAAAAGTCTGATGAGCTGAATTGCCTGTAGTCACAAAAACCTGGACAGTATAAACATCTTTTGAGGAGGATCTCTGCAAGAAATGACAGTAATATCAAGCGGAATGTCATGAGGAAATCTTTTGAATCTTGATGGTGAATGAGCTACAGAACTTGCAGTTAGAGGCAGCCACAAGAATAGCATGTAATCTTTGGCCCAGTATTACGTGAAGTTAAGCCAGGAACACTTGTGAATCTGTGAAGATCAGTTTATATATGTATAGTGTTGAATAAATAACTCATAAAGGGGTCATAAGAAACTGGTAAAAATTATGATTTCTAGTTAGAGAAAGCGAAGGAATGGGAGTAAAATTTGAGAGAAAGATACTATGTAAATCCATGCTTACATCTGCTCAAAGTATATGCATGTATTTCTTTCAAAATGTGTACATATATATTTGTATGTATGCATATATATGGAAGAAGAAGAAAAGAGAGAGGAAGGACATTAAATCTCAGAATGAAAATTTTGCTTATGTGTTAGCCCCATCATTGCCTATCTTAATGACCTTGGTCATGGTAGTTATCTAAGACTGGATTTTGACATTCAGAAAATGATGGTGAAAATGGCTTGCTCTCATGACATATGTGTGAGTGTATGTATATGCACATATATGTGCATAATGTAGCAATCAGCCTGTGAATTTTTATTGTGTTCCTTTTGAAGTTACAAGTCCTGTTTTCTCTTTTTCTAGCTTCATTCTGATATTGACTCTGGTGATGGGAACATTAAATACATTCTCTCAGGTGAAGGAGCCGGAACCATTTTTGTGATTGATGACAAATCAGGGAACATTCATGCCACGAAGACACTGGACAGAGAAGAGAGAGCCCAGTACACACTGATGGCTCAGGCGGTGGACAGGGACACCAACAGGCCACTGGAACCACCATCAGAATTCATTGTCAAGGTCCAGGACATTAATGACAACCCTCCGGAGTTTCTGCATGAAACCTATCATGCCAATGTGCCTGAGAGGTCCAATGTGGGTATGTAAGTTGGGGTCACCTGCTCCACTTCTAGCTGGTGTCTTTGTAGGTGCCAGGCTAGTGCCTGTCCTCCCAGCTCAGAGCCAGAGCCTGTGTTGCATCTTTATTGCATCTTAACAAGGAAAAATTATTTTATCGGATTTTTCTTTTATTAAAAATAGCTATCTTTCTTACATAATATATCCTGATTATGGTTTCTTCTTCCTCTACTCCTCCTAGTTCATTCTCGCATCTCCTCCCGCCTGGAGCCTCCCTCTTTCCGTCTCTCAGTAGAAAACAAACTGCTAAGGGCTATTGATTGAAGAAAGCATAGTAAGATAAAACAAAAACTAATGCATCAGAATAGGACAAAAGAAACAAACAGAAGGGAAAGTGCCCAAGAAAGAGAGTACATGAAACAGATATAGATATAGAAACTTAGATTTTCAAGTGTTCATAATAGGCTTGGAGGCTGTAAAGTCAAGAGATATTAAGAGTCAATGGGGGAAGAATATGTTTTAGTTTAGCAAATCCTGACTCGGAGTGTCAACTAAGTCATGTGGCACCCCTTACCATCATTTCTTCCTTTGTAGAATGGGAGTAACGATTTCCCATTTTCAAAGAGTATTGATAAAATGCATCCAGTCACTAGGGCATATTGATGTCCATTAAGTAACAGCAATGACAATGTTTGTTGCTTGTGGGATTTGCGTTAACTGATTGTGTCTATACCCTATCTTGTTTAACTTGGCCATGATTAAACTTTGCAAAGCAGTGGATCTCGTTAGCCATGTATAAATGAAAAACAAAAGCAGAAACAGTTTGACTAATTTAACCAAGGTCATTGTGCTACTTAGTTCATGCAGCATGCATCATCTGATGCAATATGCTGAAAAGACACACTGCTTTTCTCAAAGATGGAATTCTAATTGTTTCTTCAAGCAGTTGCCTCCAGGTATCACTTCCGCTTGGATTTCCAGAATGTGCATGGTTATCAGCATGGTTATCATCTTTTGAGGCAGTCTGATCCATTAAGCTTGAGTGAATGTAAAGACAATCAGGCTTTTTTTTTTTTTTCATTTTACAAATGAGAATAAGAAGCGCTGAATATGAGGATTAGCTTACTCAAGAGAGTCAGCTGTGACGTCAGAAGTTTAAGGTTCTTCCATTCTCTGTGTGGAGCCTCTTGTGCTCATTCATCTCTTCCTCCTCCCCATCACCCATCACCTTTTCTTGTCCTGTCTGCTGTTTGTTCTGCCCTCACATGCAAATTTTAATGAGAAGCAGACGTGAGGAAGTGGGGCATCCAAACTGATAACCCATTGGACGTATAGTTCCCTTCAGGGGACACTTTGTGTCTTGGACAGTGCCCAGATTTTCTACTCTACCACATGAAAACTATTGTCTTTGTTTTCAGATAAATATGTGATCCTGGATCCTTTGTATACCTTCAAAAGTTATCATTTTGTCAACTAGTCAAAGATACAATGTGGCTAATGTTTACAATAATGGTTAAGTAAATATATAAAATAAAAAAGTTGACAATTACTTAGCAAATGATAGAATTAAATGAAATCATAAAAGTAACTTTTTATTAAAAATAAATAAATAAATAAATAAATAGTAACTTCTTTGGGCATGCCATGACATTTTGATGTTAATCTCCATTTTTGAGAATATTTCCTGGCTTGTGAGGAGTAGTTCAGAAATGACAGTGGTATAAAAAAATGAATTTGAAAAGAGAATTTGGAAGATTGATATTTTTCTTGTATTTCTCATGGAAGTCACAGTCAACTCTGTGAAGTAGGGGGTGGCTCTCTTTAAGCTGTATAGAGAGGTTCTATACCCTGACAAGAGGAACCCTGCTTCTGCTGACAGAATCAGAGAAGGAACTTGGGTTTTACTATTGCTAGATCTGGATTAGACTCCTGACTCTGACTGTAAATAACTTTGAAAGAGATTTCAAAATGTCATATCTCTCATACCAAATCTCCCCCAAGTAAAAAAGATGCAAAAATGTCTAGTGGAAGAATGTTGGCATATCACATGGAATTTACGATAAACACTACTTGGCAGAGATAGACTGGATAATTGCTTCTTCTGTCTTCCCATCTTCTCTCCCTCTGCTCTGAACCTCAACATGCTATTGTCCAGATTTCTACTGTGACAATGGAGCTTTTAAAGAAAAAAAAAAGATACCATCTTCCTATTATACCTGATTTCCCTTCTCCTGACCTAGGAATTGTCTTTTAGATCCCATTGACTGTTCACTGATGGTTTCTATTGCATAGCTACCAGACCCAACAAAGATGATAAAATGTAATTTTCGAGTCAGTAAGGAACAGCATTCTGTATAATATTTATATCCATAAATTAATTACAGTTTAACATTAGAAGTAACTTTATTATAGGCAAAACAACAATAAACTGATGTATTTGTTGTTACAGATGGGAGGGTGCACTCTGTCCTTTCATGAAAAGCAATTAATTGTTAATTATATTTATTACACTCTCTGAGATTTTTATTTAATTATCTGATACACTGAATATTTCTATCACATAGTTCTAAAAATGTTTGACAATTATGTTTATATTATTATTTTAACTATCCACCCAGACAGGAGGCACTGTGGTTATAGAAAGTTTATTTTTAAATGATGATAATTAAAAGAAAAGGAAGAGGAAAATGAGCAAAAGGAAGAAGAAAGTCAGGGGAGTGTTTTGCTCTTGGGCTGTAGGAAATTAATATCATATTAACTACTTCTGGGCCTCTCTTCAGGACTTACTATTAAATTAGACCCTGTAAACACTAATGCAATTTGAAAAGTTTAGCGGGTGTTGCTAATTGCTTTGTTTCCCTTTTTAGGAACATCAGTAATCCAAGTGACAGCCTCCGATGCAGACGACCCCACTTACGGAAATAGTGCCAAGTTAGTGTACAGTATTCTTGAAGGACAACCTTACTTCTCAGTGGAGGCCCAGACAGGTATAGTGGATTGCATTGTCATTGTGAGTCATGACACATTGTAAGTAAGGAGTCCATGCCTGTTCACTTCATTGCTTTTTGGCTTGAAATTTTCTTAAAATTGAGAGAAATATAAAGGGTCACTCTGGAGGGTTAGCAAGAGGGCCAAAATGCCTATATGCATGTTGGGCATATGACTGATGAAGCAAAACCCAATTATTAGTGCCTCGGCTCATAACAATAGATATTTAATAATTCATCTTGTGAGTTGGAAGTGTCTTAAACTGTGGATTTATGAAGAGGACCCCAACACTGATTCAAAGAAGTTAGCTTTCAAAGCATCCTTGGAAGACCTCTGGGTAAACTCAATAGTGTTAGGTGTAATGGCTAATGTTCTTGTTGCAGGGAGATTCAGCACATTTCCAATCTCCCCTTTTGTGCAATAGGTTCCCAATGGATGATACAAAATAAAGAGTAAACTAACAAAGTGAACCAGTATACAATACAAACTCAAACTCTGTTGCACTTCATTTATAACAAATGTGATTCTCCACAAGAGTAAACACTATAATTCAACAAAATTGCTCTTCCACAGTATTATAACAAGGACGTTTTCTTTCTCCATAGTATGTTCTGTATTTTTGGAAGAGTTTCTCATACAATTTTCAGCTTTTACATATCGTTTTCTAATTTGGTACTTTTTTTTTCATTTGCTTGCTTAGTTCCTGACTATCTATGCATTAATTTATTTTTTACCACCTTGTTCCAAACAGCAACTTGAGGAGTTACAGTTTATGATTTCATAAAGTCTTTCATGGTTAGTGTTTCAGTTAAGGACAAATAAGGGATTCATCTAGATTTTTGGAGATGCTAAAAACTCTAATCTTTGTCTTGGGGAAGCAAGGGTAGTAACTACTGAATGAAAACCTACAAAACCCTTTAACAAATGAAGGAAATGAGGTCCCAGGAGTTATTGAGGTCTCAGGAGGCTATTGCAAAGAAACATGTTAACACTGGGGCTTGGAAAAGCAGAACAAAGA
Organism: Arvicola amphibius; assembly: GCF_903992535.2. NCBI lineage: Eukaryota > Metazoa > Chordata > Mammalia > Rodentia > Cricetidae > Arvicola > Arvicola amphibius. The sequence goes on along the minus strand of NC_052061.1, from coordinate 29,291,184 downwards.
TCAACACTTTATTTTTTATATTTATGCTAAAAATACTATTTTATTCACTGAGTATAAACACTTCCATGTGATCCCTAGAGATGTCAGTAAGCATAGTTTTCATGGAAATCATATCTCAATGTACAGGGGTCATAAATAATTAAACCATTAATTTATTATGTTTGTCAGTGACAGGTGCAAGCTTTGTTCATCTTCTAACTCATCAGCTCACTTATTAAAAATTGATATTAGGATTTTAATGTATTGAATACAATTTATGACTCCTCTTTAAACTTTGTATGGATTGAAGAATGTTTCTAATAATTTCATGTAGGACTAGATTCCTGAAGGCTTTTGCTAGAAGTCCAGAAGAATAGATTCAGTTATGGAGAGACATACAATAGGCATTTGTCATTTCAGTGTTCAGGAAGAGGTTGCTCCTTGCATGAATACTGAAAAATAAAAGTAATTAACATATGTAAATATTCTTATTATTTGCTTGAAAATACATAGATGCTTTGGGCATGACTACTTTTCGTTAAAATTGTCATGTTAAACTGACTTTCCTTGGAGCACACAGACTCATTTATGTATCTTAACTACCCGGAATCTGAAATATTTTCCTTGTTGAAATTTTGTCATGAATGAAGATCTGTAATTTTGTATTGCTAACCTGGCAGGTATCATCAGAACAGCCCTTCCCAATATGGACAGAGAAGCCAAGGAGGAGTACCATGTGGTGATCCAGGCCAAGGACATGGGTGGACACATGGGCGGGCTCTCAGGGACAACCAAAGTGACGATCACTCTGACTGATGTCAATGACAACCCACCAAAGTTTCCACAGAGTAAGTAGTTGAGGTTGGTCTTTGCACTTTACCATGGACAGCCAGATCCTCATCTTTCCACTCACTCTGATCTTACTCAGCTTTCAAAAAGAAAAGTCTAGAAAACCAAGAACGATTTTCATCATATTTGCAAAAAACTAAAACATCGTAACAATTTAATGACACACAAAACACACAAAACCAAGTAAAATGGTATAGAGATGCTGAAGAGAAAAGAAGGCACCAAAATATCTATAATTCTTGAGACAAAAATTCTGTGTTTTCTGGTATTTCAATTACTAGGTTATTAGTCATGTAAGGTGGTAACCAATTAACCTTTCTCTGTTCCGGTGTCCACATTACTATCCTGCATGCTATCTGTACATTGATCTGTTATTTCTTGTTCCATAACAAACTGTCTCAAATCATGGTGCTTTAAAGGAATAATTTATCTGTGTGCTAATTTATCTGTGTGTGCAGAGCTTAGGAAAGATTGCTGCTCTATTTTCATTTCAGCATTGGAAGCTGACAGCTCTCTGTGACTGAAAAGCCCCACTTCTAAGATTATATGCAAGATTGGCACGTTGAGATTGACTTTTGCTTCCTCTCCACATGAGCCTTCCTGCGGCTGAGTTCTGATCATAAGAACTCCAAGACCACAGGAACCATCTGTTTTGCCTTTTCTGAACTGACTTCAGAAGTCACGTGGCTTTCTCAGTGTACTCATAAACCTGCCAAAACGTTACTGCTGTTCCAGACCTCAACTTCCTATGGAAGGACTATAAGATAATGTTCAAGAACAGGCCTGTAGGATGAGAGAGATTCATGTCTGTTTTTAGAAGACGACATTTTAGTATATAAGCAAAATATAATTGCTATTGTTTGGATTAACCCAGCTAGTGCTGATTCTTGTGGCCTCGGAAAATTGGCAATAATTTTTTAGCCATTGTTAGTTTGACTATTGCACAAAACTTATGATATTGTTGAGGAATTATAAAGAAGAACAAAGGAATAAAGAGATGGCTCAATAGTTAAGAATATCTGCTGCTTTTTCAGAATACCAATATTGGTGGCTCCCACCTGCCTGTAACTCAGCTCCAGGAGGATCTGTTGCCCTCTTCTGGTCTCTGCCCAACCTGCACTCTTGTGCACAGAGCCACAAGACACAGATATATACATAACTGAAAACTAAAAAAATCTTTAAAATTGTATTTTTATGATTTTAAATTATGTGCTCCTGAGTATGCATATGAGGGTTAAGAGTATCTGTGAAAGTTCCCTCAGAAGCCAGAGCTGTCAGATTTCCATGGAGCCGTAATTATACGTGTTTTTAAGCTACTTGGTTTGGGTGCTGGGACCAAACTCTGGTACACATGATGAGAAGCATAAACTCTTAACCATGAGCCATCTCTCTCCAGCACCAAATAAGCTAACTCCTTAGATAAAACTGTGTTGAAATATTGAAGTTGATTATAGCCTCTAATTTCACCATCATTTAATTACTAGTCACTGATATTATAAATATCTAACAAAAGCCTATGTTTTAATGGTTAAAAAGTGACTTCTATGGAAGTACAATGAGTGGCCTAAGAAATTTCCAAAGCCAGGCTTTAACACACATTTGTGCATGTGCAAAGATGAATACAGAGTTATAACATAATCATGACGACTCTGTGATTTCTAGTAATGGAAAAATAGTCACAGTGAGAATCCTTTCCAATGGAGTCTCTTCCTGCAGGGACTTGAGGTCAGTTGCTAGCACCCATACCAGGTAGCTCACAATCACCTGTGGCTCCAGATGCAGAGGACCTGACACTTGCTCTGGCCTGTGCAAGCACATCCCTGCACACATGATGTACACTAAAAGAGACACATGCACATACACATAAATAATCTTAAGAGTATAAATGATTCAAAAGGAAGGCAATCAAGTAGGACAATTAAGTAGACCCCTTGGTTATTCAAAGGATTCCAAAGATAACAGTCTATAAAGTAGAGATATCAAAGGAGTGTATTATGAGACACATATTAGCTTTTGAGGATCCCAAATGAGATGGGGGAACCTTGATCCCCCTGTTCAGACTGAAATTTATACAACTTTCAAAAGACTGAGGCTCATACAACATTGTCAAAGTTGCATATTTCATTCTCTAAAATGGAAATGAAAGGGGGTAAACAGCATTATTCATGGGTGACCATTAATGTCCCTTCTTATAAGAAGTCATGAGATAATTATGTCCCTAAGGTTCCAGTATAAGTGTTTTCACAGCCATGGACTTGAATGGCATTTTGAGAAAAATCACATGATAGCGGGTCTTCTAAACCTTCATAAACTTTTGTAATTTCTACAAAATGATACTTTGAATTTTTCCTTTAATCTGAAAGAAATGTAAGATTAAGTTGAAAATCGTTACAATATAAGCACAAAAGAAACGCAGCACTGTAACGGACAGATGTAGCCAACACCACTGGGCTGAGCAATGTAAGGTGGGTCCCACCACTCTGCAGTGTCTTAAACAGACAGCTTTTCAAAGTGTCACTCGTGTGATGGTGCTAGATCTCACTCCTCTACTGAATACTATCTGGTTGTTTCCTTAAACGAAACAACACCTTGTCTATTTTCTTCAAGGCCTTTTCAAACATCACCTACCTACTTTGCTCCTGTAACAGAGGTCCAACTCTCACCTTTGTCCTTACTATCCTGGACACTTTCAGAATCTTCTCACCCAGGGTTCTCTGGCATTGGTTGTTCCTGGCGCCGTGACTTATTCTGCACATATTCATGCACGTGTCTTGCTCAGTTCCTTCAGTCGAGGGCAGATTTCTTCTAAAGGAAGCCTTCAATCCCTACCTGTCCAAAGTTAATCCAGGTCTCCTTTTCACCCATACATACTTAACAGTGATATGTCTTCGGTGATATATGTCTGCATAGAAAAAAATTATCTCACACTTCCATATGCACACTCACTCATATACAGCATGGTAATACATTTAATTTTCTGCCCACTTCTGTAACTTAAACACTCCTACACACACACACACACACACACACACTTCTTACCCTTTATCCCTTACCATGCAATATTTCTTAGCCTTATACATCACACTATGTATAGATACATTTTGTTTTTTTTCTTGTACCTCTGTTAAGGGAAGACTCTTTTTATTACTGAGGTTCAGAGCTAAAGGAGTGTGTGATATCCTTTACATTCCTGATAAATATAAATATGAAATGTGGCATCATTTACACTTCTGATTACTATACATGTAAGTATGGAAGAGAGTAGATTATCTAGAAGCTTCTAGAGAATTCCATGCTTGACTTAGTAGGAAGCATATAGAGTAAGATGAGATTGAAATATAACAGTAAGAAAGGGATATTCTTGAAAGATAAGTTTTGCATTTGTCTCTAAAGTAAATGTGAAGTGCTGGAAGCCTTTTAAAGATGAGATCATTTTTTTTCTGTTTCTGATTCCATGAGCAATTAGCAGTGGTACAAGAAAACCCTCGAATTAATGTATGGGATATCATGAAAAAGCAAAAGGAAGACTCAGCTGTTCACATATGTGGAGTCTTGCATAATCCTTCATCACTCTTGTCCTTCCTCTCATGGATCAGGTGACCCAATCCCCTCACCCAGGACCCCAATATTGTTTTATCATCCTGTAAAGAAACACATTCTTCTAGCAAGCAGGTCATCTGGGACCCTCTTCCCATCCATCTGCTTCTCTTCTGTGTTCTACCAATAGAAAGTTCAATTTTAAACCCTTTGAGAAATTTACTAGAATTCAATGAAATCTGAAGTCGTACAGCTGCCAAATAAAAAGGAAAATAAAAGTAGATGTCTTCTTCTTTCAGGCGTGTACCCGATGTCTATTTCAGAAGCAGCTGTCCCGGGGGAGGAAGTAGGAAGAGTCAAGGCTAAAGATCCAGACATTGGAGAAAATGGCTTAGTCACGTACAATATCGTTGATGGAGATGGCGCAGAACTGTTTGAAATCACAACGGACTATGAGACACAGGAAGGTGTGGTGAAGCTGAAAAAGGTAGGTTAGAGGAGTCAGACATGCCAGTCAGGTGATCTGTGTTACCTAGGCAACCTGCAGAAGACAGGGGACTGATGGGTAAGAAATGCACTTATGAAAGACTGAGGGATAGATGACCTCATCAATTTGCAGCCGAGGCCCGAACTCTAGGGAGATAAGAGAAGTCTTTTTTATACAGATACTGTGGAAGGTGCTGGCAAAATAGAAGATTATACCTGTCTGAAGTGGCTGGCTTGTTCTCCTGTGTTTTGACAAAATTATTTGGTAGGAGAAAAGTCGACTTGATAACCCTGGATTTTTGGAAAGCCACTCTAATTTCCTGGAGGTGTGCCCACCTAAGTCAACTAATACAGACTGTACGATGGTCTTATTAAACATCCCTAGTCCACTGGACTGTGGGATGTCCCATTAAATTTTGATTTAATCTCCCTTTCTCTTTCCTTCCTGAACTTGAAGTAACAATAATGATTCTTCCACCTTATTCACTTAAACCACCAACAGAAACAAAACATATCCCTCCTCTGGATTGATTGGACACCAGAGCTTATTGCTTCGTTTGGCTTGGTTTTATATAAATCTCATATTTACTCAATACTGACTATTGGGCAGATACAGCCCACCTATCATTCATTTTTAATACAAGCATGTCATATGAAATAGATTGTTCCAATGATCAATAATCCCTCAACTTAATTTTGAAATTGAGATTCAGGCAAACTCAGTCACAGTCACACAAATACATGCAGAATTCAAATATAGATGGCATGGGAGCCATGTCTCTCCTAAGACATTTTGGAAATAACTGAGCCAGAAAGTCAGATAAGATTCACTATAAAGTGAAGAAACAATTACAGTGCATTCTAAAGCAGTTCCCTCCTGATTTACCACTTGAGAAATCAACACCTCTCCATCACAGCAGTGCATGGAGCATTAAATGTGAATTGGTCGAGGGTATTACCTTGGTTTTAATAAAGCATTCATTTTCTACTTGGGTTTTATAGCATGAATGTTAAGTTTTTTGGTGTGAAAGAAAAGATTGAATTGTAACATTGAGAAAAATTAAATTGAAGAGTCAATAAAGAAACTAGGAGCTGGAGAGGAGGAGAAGGGGGCCCTGGGAGATGTTTTCAGCAGGGAGAACATGGGTGACTGATCTTTCACTGGGACACAATGAATACTGGGTAGGTGAAAATACACAGGGGTCAGAAAACTAAGAAGGTGGCTGTACTGAGAGAGCAATGAACTCTCAAGTGGAAACTGAGGTAGAGCTCAGATATTTGTAACAGTTTCCACTCCTGACTATGAATTTCATGACCAAAGACGTCTATCAGCCATGAGAGGATGGAGAGCTGTTCTTTCTGGTGCTTCTTTAAAAAAAAAAAAAGTAGCTCTGTGAACTGTGTGTAGCTGTCAACTTTCTTCGTTAATTAATATTACTATCGCCCCTGCATGAAACTGACACACGAACGTTGGCATCAGCGATTTCTGTCTCCCATCCTTTGCTGTTCAAGTAATTGGATAGTTGGTTATGCGAAGGTTGTCACCTGTTTTGAGGGCATAAACACATACTGTTCTCTAAAATCCTGAAACATTTAAATCACTCCCATGAAACTCATACATGGCAAATGAGCTCTCTGCATATGATTAATTTGTGCACTTTCCCCCAATTCACTGTTTATTATAGGCAGCGGGATAATCTTTTACAAAGCACTGACATTTAGATTTAAAACAATGTAGGCTGTTATTTAATTTGGAAGAGAAGATTTACCTTAATTGGCACCACAAAATTCCAAATGCCCACCAGGAAAAAGCAATGAAATGAGAAATTAGTAGACTAAAAATATGGGTCCTTTTGGAAGACATATAATATAAGATTATAAAGACATATGGAAAGATCAAAGAAACATTTTTTGCATTTTATTTTTTTTTTTTTTTTTTTTTTTTTGGTTTTTCGAGACAGGGTTTCTCTGTAGCTTTGGAGCCTGTCCTGGAACTAGCTCTTGTAGACCAGGCTGGTCTCGAACTCACAGAGATCCGCCTGCCTCTGCCTCCCGAGTGCTGGGATTAAAGGCGTGCGCCACCACCGCCCGGCTCATTTTTTGCATTTTAAAGATTTTCTTTTTTATGACATTTTCATTCACTTCTTGATTCACTTGTTTATTTTCTACTGAGTTAATCAGTTCCAATTATTTGTCAGTCAGGCTTTGGTAAAAGCTGGGTGGGAATCTAAAATTGAAGAGATTGACTGCTAGCCACAGGGAATCACAGATTAACAGGAGAGTTCAGTAAAAATCTGATTATGATGAAAGGAGTTCCCTCAGCCCTGACAATATGGATATTTAAGACTTGATGAATCTTGGTTGTAGAAGAATGTTCTCTACAATGCAGGGTACTTTACAGAACCTGGGCTTCTTCATGGATAGGTGAATAGGCACATACTTTCCATCACCGCACTGTGTGGATAATGGTTGAAAATATTGTTCTAGTCCTTACCAAATACCTTTGGAGTGACTGGGAGCAAAATCAATCCTTATCTGAAAACTCAATTATGGTAGAATGTGTGCTTCCATCTCCATGGAATGGCTCCAAGACGAATGCATCGTGAGCTGTTTCCTGGCAGCTGAACATTGCTTTCCCTGATTGACAAGGAGGAAATAAGGCAGGAACAGAGATCAGGAAAGACTGGTTTCAAAGAAAATGGGACTGCAAGTCATTTGGTCCTTAGAATAAAAGGACACTGTAGGACCAGTTAAAAATCTGTTGTTGTGGTAAAAAGGAGAGATTTCAGAAAGCTGAAGACAGCATAAAACTAATGAAGGAGAAGATGCTAGGGACCTTGAGGATTTGGGGACCTACCTCCATTCATGTTTGGAAAGAAGGAAATGTATTTTAAGACTACTGCTCATACCACCAAGATCACATGGTAAAGTCATTCTTAGGTATCTGGCAGACTTCAAAGATTTGTTTTTAAAATCCTTTCCAAAATAATGTTTGAATATCTCTGACTCAGGTTCAGAGTTTCATGGCAAAAAAGAAAAAAAAAAAACTATTCTGAGTATTTAACCCCTCTTTGTGCAGTTGTATGCAGAACAATGTAAAATACAGATCAGCGTTTAGGTGGCTTGGTGCTGCTAGGAAGAAAAATGCACTCATCTGCCAGTACCTTTGGTCAGGTGGAAATTCCACCCACTTGAAACAAACGCCTGCACAGCATCTAAACCGTTCATTTAAAACCAAATAAACTTGTGAGATAGTGTGTGAACAGCAATAGACGATATTTGAAGCATTCCTTGTTCTAATCAATGTTATGTCTGTTTTTAATTTTTTCTTTGGTCTGTGATTTGTACACATAGCTGTGGATATATCACATTTGCTTGCTTCTAGTCACAGGGTGATCTGATTTGTTAACTTAATGTCACATCGTAAACACTTTACATGCTGTTATATAACACACATAATCATTTTTAATGACAACATTACATCCCATTCTATCTATGGACTGTGATTTCCTTAATAAAATCTCACAGTTGGATTTTCTGTTCTATCTGTGCATTTCTCCAGATTAGATATAACCTTCTATTGTAGCTAACACATATCATGAATTTTTTCAATATTGTCTATTTGTACTTTTTGTTGAATAAATCCCTCAGGGAGAATTTTCAGAGGTAAGGATTAGTAAGCTGGGGTGGGCATTAAGGATTTTATGGCTTATACAGTGTGTTGCCTCATTTAGTTTTATTTCAAGTATTCATAGTGTGAGTATAAATGTCCACATGGGGGAACTACCTCAAATCCTGTTTGGAAGGAGAAAGGAAAATTATTGTAAGCAAATGCTTAAATGTTATCCAGTCATTAACCCTGCTGTTCATTCAGGGAAAAAAAATGATCGATGCATGTGACCATTGGTGCAGCCATTCCTAGTTATAGAGAGACAAAATCAACAAGGTTCAATGGATTCCTTGGAGCTGCTTCCCCTTCAGTAGAAAGGGGAGCTATACTACACACCACTATTTGGGACTCTTGAGCAGGACTTCACAAGACAGTGAAGCTGGGCTAGCTTCCAGAGTACTTAGCAAGGTTCTCACAAGAGTGGAAAAGATGTTCTCGACAAACCATTGAAATTCCTGGAGGTCAAAGCATAGAATGATCTAGAGGAAGCCAGTTGGTTAGAGTGCAGCATGACCACATGTTGCTCAAGATAAACAGGACTTTCTAGTGGTAACCCGTCTCTGGATTTTAGGCATATGCCTCCATCAAGTTCAAAAAGGTTTTGCTCTAGGAATATTAGCAGACAGAAATTTCACCTTTTCTGATTACACGTCACCTAATCTCAGAATGATCATATTCCAATGTGTGATTCAGTCTAGTCATTACAGAGATTTCTGAGAAATTGCAGCAGCCTTGTACTGACAACCCATAAACATAATTTATTTCTGCTTCTAAATGCACATAAAAGGATCTAGGAGCTATTGGGTCCCATCTGGGAAGACAGACTGTTGGAGAATTGGTTGACATGTTAGGCAGTGGTCCTTGATTGTACGGAGATGGAGGTGGGAGGTAACAGAATCAAGGATGTTTAATATGCATACGTTTTCTGAAATGATGATGGTCTTGGGTCTGGAACAGTGTAGAACTAGGTCAGTCGAAGCTTTGTGATTAGTATGTCCATTCAGAATAAGTATTTACTAGACAAAAGACAACTGCATAGAAGGCAGATATCAGCCTTAAACGATCAAGCGTATTACAAATGTTTGTTAGCTCTGCCTCATTGGCATACTGCTTAGAAAGATGTTTCTCAGGGCCTATGGCTTATATTTGTGCCATAATTTTGCTTTTCACCTTCCCCACTCTTTGCATTTCTTATTCAGAGGTAAAGGGCACTCTCCACCAATCTCCCTGTGACTGTGTCTATTCAAATGCTGCCTTCAAGTTCATTTGCTTACTTGTGCAAAAATATGCGCTACTTATACTTGTTGTTCTATAAATGGAGCAATTTGTCATTTATGTGTTTGGACCAAAAGGTAGGACCGTCTTCAGTGTCAATTATTTTTCCCTAAGAAAAGGTAACCTAATACTGAATGGACTCAGAACAAAGCTATGATATTACATTTTACCAGAAAGCAGTGAACATCTTTTCAAAGGAAGATTGGGGAGCACAACAGACACATTAAAAAATAGCTCTGAGATGTTCCGGAAGACAAAATTATGTCAATATGAAGTAGGACTGGAGACTTTTCTCAGTGGTTAGAGCACTTGCTGTACAAAGACTAGGCATATAGATATGCATTCAGATGCTCTTAACCAATAAGAAATATGGGTTAGTGGGATAGTCTCCTTGCAATTCTACTGCTATGAAAGAAGAGGCAGGGGATCTTGCAGCAGGCTAGCTAGCTACACTAGTGGTATAGTATAAGTCAGCTCTGAGTTCAGTTGAGAGATCTTTTGTGCATGTCCATGTCCAAAGTGGAAGAAGACGGAGAAAGATTTTTTCCATGTAAGCCTGAAAGTCATGCACATACAAGTAAAAATAAAAAAGGGGAGAAAAAGTTAATTAAGGTTAATTAACAGTTCCACCTACAAAAATCTGTCTATAAACCATGATAAATAATTGAATGTATGTACTGGTAAGACCGCAGCCTTTGGGAAATGCAATCTAGTCAAAACTTAACCAAAGAAATGAAGCTATCAGTATGAAGAAGCTAGGATATTATGTGTTTATGTAAAAGACAGTATGAGGCAGTTGTTAAATAAGATGTACCTTTGTCTTTGGCTAAGAAATAATATTTTCTTTTATTACCAGACTTGTGGCATTTCACAGAGTCGCCACCAAATGGACATTATCTGTCTTCTTGGTGGCTGTAGAGAATGAGGTTGGCATTATGTATGGTTTTACCTTTGTATTTGCCATGGTTTTTGTATCATGAACATCGTGCATCATGTTTCAGCAAATGATTGTTCTGAATTTCTGACCATATGGATATTTAATCAGCATAGATTTTTCTCTCTTTGAGAAGCTGTTTGCTTCACTCAGTGAACCAATCAGGTCTTTATCTTTCATTATTCTTTCGAGGAACTGGTTCTCAATCTTCTCTTCATTCTTACCAGCCTGTAGATTTTGAAACCAAAAGAGCATATAGCTTGAAGGTAGAGGCCGCCAATGTACATATTGATCCGAAGTTCATCAGCAATGGACCTTTCAAGGACACTGTGACGGTCAAGATTGCAGTAGAAGATGCTGATGAGCCTCCCATGTTCTTGGCCCCAAGTTATATCCATGAAGTCCAAGAAAATGCAGCTGCTGGCACTGTGGTTGGGAGAGTACATGCCAAAGACCCGGATGCTGCCAACAGTCCAATAAGGTACCCATAGATTTATCTTAAGAACATGTACAGGAAACTTTAGAGTCAGAAAGTTTGGTGAGAGTCTCACGGGCACCATAACATTCCATCTCAAAGCCATATCAAGGTTCAATCGATTTCAAATTAAGTTATGATTTACCAAATATGAGTCCACTTCATTTTTGTTACTATCTTTTTGGCTATACTTCAAGCTACATTAGTTAGTTCTTTCTGAAACATATTCCTAGTGTATACTAGCTGATTTAACCATTAGCCAGGTCTACATGCTTACTGGGATACAGTATAAATAACTTCTATGAAATAATTATAGTCATTATCTTTATTTAGTATCCCCTTAAGCATCACTGGCTTTCGTAGGTGTGGTAAATCCATGATCCAATTTATCTTCTCACTATTGTTATATAAACTGTAGTCTCTTAAACTGATCAAAAATTGGGTTCTGCAACATGAAATGAAAAGAATGGAATAATTTCTGAGCTTTAACAAGTCACAGGGAGGTTCTACTCCCAGCTGAACACCCTTCAAAGGTAACAGAATAACCATCACATGATTGTATTTCTGACACTCAACAAAAAATAGGCTGAATCTGCATCTCCTTCCCACCATTAACTAGATTTATTGAGCAATGAGTCTGATGGCCAAGAGGGCATTGTAATGTGGAGACTGAGGGGGGGATTCAAACCATAGATGAAAGACATTGATAGGGCGCAAATGTAAAGTTGTGTGAATTCCAGTTCCACAGACTGGATTATCTCTTGTCCTTTCCATAGCTGCCCTTCTATTTTATTTCTTGCATCTACCTCCTCAGGCTCTCTCTGCCTCTAGGCTCCCAGACATCATAGTGTTATTAATCCTGTAGCCAAAATATCATATGATTGAAAAGCAGCAAAACTCTTCCTTCTCATCCTTCCATGTTCTGTCCTTAAGCTGAAGTCTCTGCTTTCCAAGTTGCAGTGTTGTGATTATATCTGTCTCACATGGAGCTGTGCTAGTCTCATCCAAGCTTCAAACCCAGACTCCTTGTTCATGTATCCTTCCCTTTCTCTCTCTTTACTCAAATACATCCTTTCCTTCTATTCTTCATTGCTTATTTCCCTATGAAAAATTTCCATTTCATATGTCATTTATATAGACACTCATGACATTTTAAGTGTTGAATTTTACAGATACAGCTTCTGCTGACACTGGTCCACAAATCTTTGCATACATGTATGGTCTTTTTCTTGGCTATATAACTAGAATTAGAATTGTTTAATCACATAGCAACTCTGTGTTTAAATTTCTGAGCAGTTGCCAAGTTTTTTTTTTTCCACACAATACCTGCAACATTTTCCAATAGTGTCAGCAGTTAAATTATTTTAAATTAATTTGATAAATTAAATTAAATTTTTTGATTCTAGACACCTTAATAAGTTCCAAACCACATGTCATGTTTGTTTCACTGATAGGTAGTAGTAGGAAGACATTCACTTAGTAGCAGTCTGTATCTTCTAGAGAAAATAGGAACACCTGTTTAAATCATTTTCCCATTATATAATAGCATTAACCATTGTTGTATTATTGCAAGAGTCCATTAAATATTCTGGCTGCCCTTGACTTGCAAATATTTTTTCTCCTTTTGGGAACTGCCTCTAAATTTTCTTGACTGTTTAGAAGTAAAACTGCTTTAAATTATGACTAATTACATTATTTTCCTCCTTGGTGGCTTTCATTTTAATTGTTAGGTATAAGAAATCATGCCTATTTTAGACCAAACTCAAAAATATTTCACCTGTATTTCCTCTGAAGAAATTTTATAGTTTTAGATTTTTACTTAATTTGTTTCAAATTGCTGCCTCTGTGTGTTATCAGGGAGAAGCTCATTACATTATCTTGTCTGTGGACATCCACATTCTGGATTAACAATTTGCGTTAATTTATATGTATGCCTATTTTTATGCCAGTGTCACACAGTTTTGATTAGTGTAACTTTAGAAGTTTTGAAATGAGCAACTTTGGTTCCTTCACTATGTTTATAAACTGTTTTTATAAAATAGACATAGTAGCTTTAATTGCGATTGTTCATGAATGCTTCCATGCTCCAAAAGCAGAGTTAGAGGGTTTTGAAACTGCATCCTATATAGTGTAAAATATTGATTACCTACTCCTTGCTATTGGCTGTTTGCTAACCCATGTTCTGGGTAATACTGAATTCTTCCACTAAATGTCATGCATGGCCATAGTGGACAACTGCTTTCTGATTATATAAATTAATATGCTTGATTTGCCTTAGAAACTCAGATTCTTATGTCTAGAAGTAATGACAACCCCCTCTGGCACTTATTCAACAAACTTGCATTGAGTACACACTGAGAATCCTCAATATATCTAAATAACCTACAGAAAAACCTGATGAGAGATTTCTATAGTTAAAAAATGCAAACAAACAATAACTATGTAAAATTGCTAGGGACTAAGATAGTGATACAATGGGTCATCTAATGTTCTTCTCTGACCTCTACACTCCACAGAGTATACATTCATATACACTACACACACTCAAAAACACATGAAACATACCAAATTGAAAAAAAAAAACAAACAAAATCTCACACACATTCACACACATATTCACACTCACAGTGATGGATGTAGTAGAGTGTGTTTATAATCCTAGCACCCCACCTAGCCTACTTAGTGAACTTAAAGCAAGGGAGAAATCTTGTCTCTACAAACAAGGTGGACAGCTATTGAGAAATGACACCCAACGTTGTCCTCTGGCCCCTTCATTCAGGTGTACACATGAGGATGTCCACGTACATGTGCCCATGCACATGGGCATGTATATTCTTAAAATGGTCAGTATTGAAAATAGCCCAGAAAATGAAAATTGCAATTTAAATTTCCCCTTGCCACAGTTAGAATGACCACTGTCTTCCAGTCAACAAAAGCAAGAGGAAAATGGTAGCACAGAAATAAGAAAGGGAAAGAATTATTCACTGTCGATAAGAATGTCGATTCATACATCCACTCTATAAAATAGTATTCGAGATTCAAAAATCAAGAGTAGAACTACTATAGTGAAATAAGCCAGGGGTAGGGGAACAACCAACCAACCAACCAACCAAAGCAAAGGATTGCAAATAATACTTGATTGATCTCACTCATGTGAAGAACCTGCAATCTCTAACAAATTTTGTGTAAAGTAGTGATGGAAGACACTGCGTAGACTAGAAGGTGTGGGAACATGAGGAGAGTTTGGTAAAGAGATTAAGCATTGCAGTGAGGTAGAATAAACTCTACTGTGTTGGTGCACAGGAATATGACTGACTACCATTAATCTGAACACTTGAAAAGAGATTGAACATTTGTAATGTAAACAATGAAAAGGTTAAGATGATGAAGTGCTAATGAATTTAATTTGAAAATTACACAATATAAACATTTACTGAGGCACCATCAAAAACATACATGACTACAATTCTTACAGAAAAAAATCAGAACAAGTCTCTACAAAGCTGCAGCAACAGAAAAAAAAATCTGGAACCACGAGGATATAAATACAAAGAAATTTGCAATAGGCCATGGAAAATGTACAATTCACGAAAGAAAATAGGAAATCAGGGTATAGCTCACTTGATAGAATTTATGCCTAGCATACACAAGGCCCTAGGTTTGATCTGCAGAAGAGAATAAATGTGTGGACAATGAGGTGCGGGGCTGGAATCTCAGTGCTCCAGAGGTGGGGTGTCAGCTAAAGCATTAGATGCCCAAGGTCCTCCTTGGTTACCTGTTAAGTTTGAGCCCATTCTGGGATTCATGACATTCCTTTACCCCATGTCCAAAAATAAAAAGAAAATCTCAACAGGAGAGATTATGTATTGCATTTTAGAATAATATTACTGATAAGAGATACAATTTTTGAATGTTTTCTTAGAATCAAAACAATATGTTAAAGGCAGCTTTTCTGAATCTCCGTGTATCACTTTGAGAGTGTGACTGCTTCAGGAGTCAGTTGATGGAAATACTGTGTTCATGGTGATACTATGACTTGCTTAAACTCACGTGACCCATTTGGGTACTGGATTTTAATTCAGATCTATTTTAACTTCCATCTACTCTTTTAGATATAGGCAATTGGTAAAAGTGTTTCTTCAGAAACATCTGACTATTCTGTTCTTTTGGTAAAAGAATCTTCTTTTGTAATGACAGGAGACCTTTCCTGTGCCTCTCACTGCTTTAAGATGTCAATAGTTATGACTCCATACAAGTTACTTTTGACCTAGAATACCAAGGTGTGTTGGGGACCTTTTAGAACAACAGTATAAAGACACATAGAGCAATTACCTATTTCCCTACACTTTATTGCTTCCAGGGATACAAATCTGCAATTCATTTATTTGGGTCATGTTTTCAGTGGTAGCTGTTCTATGCATGCAGGCAATTTGCAAGTCTATTAATTATCTAAAGATATCCCAAAACCAAGTAGAGCCAAGATCCTACCCTAACCATGTGCATATACAACACACTGTAGTGACTGAACCAGCTCACAGAAATCACCAAAACTCTGAGCCTCTTTCATATTTACAGATCTCTCTTCTCAGGTTCTATACAGCATTTAACACGTTTTTTATTAGGATTTTGTTTTTTGTTTGTTTGTTTCTTTTTTCTTTTTTAACTGAAATATTCTCTCTCTCTCTCTCTCTCTCTCTCTCTCTCTCTCTGTCTCTCTCTCTCTGTCTCTCTCCTTGCTTTCTTTCACATTCACTCCTTCCTGCCTGCTAATTGGCATCTTATTTAAGTATTTGATCACCTTTCAAGCACTGAAGCTTCCCTAAGGTTCCGTGTTTGACTTTGCAATCTCTCAGTATTCCCTCCCCTGTAGGATTTTCACTCATGCGCTATGATTGAATTGTGTTGGTCTCTCACATTCTTTGTGTATAGTCTGATTTTTCTTTTGATCCTAACTCTGAATTTATGAGAGTAAATGTTGTTAATTTTTATCCTTTATTGGTTTTTCTTCACTGGCTTATTTAGTCTTCCTCAAGATATTTGCAGGCAGAGATAGGCATATATAGATCAGTGATAGAGAGCTTGGCAAGCATCAACAATGGCGTGACTTCTGGCTTCCGTGCTGTAAAAACACAACACCGTGTTTGCTGTGTCTTATTTAAAATTAGAAAGAGGGGCACAGGTGCATCTTAGTAAAGTACTTACTTGGGAAGCATGGTGACATGAGTCTGATCCCAAGAACCCACATGAAAATGCTGGTTATGGTGCATCACGCTTTGTAATTCTGCTGATGATGAAGAGACAAGTGGATCCTGGGTGATTTCTGGCCATGAGCCTAGCTTCCTTGGAGAGCTCAAGGCTGCTGACAGACTCTGTCCCCTAAAGTGTGGCATGCAGTTCTTGAATACCAATACCTAAGGTTTTCCTGCAGCCTCCAAATGCACATGTACATATAAGTATCTTTCTCTAGGTACTTGCATCTCTACATACACAAATGCAACACCAGCACCAGCACTAGCACCAGCACCCCCCATGTCTCGCTCAAACAGCTAATTATCTCTGCCTTTCAGAGAATTAAACCTTTACTCTCTTAATATTGCAACCTATTCCTAGTTGAACTTCAACATCTATTACCTGCTAAATTAACGTAAATTTGTGTTTTCTGACAGCTCCCTCTCAGAGAGTTAGTCTTCATGATGAAGGTTACCCTCTGACATTCAAAAACTTTCATATTTTCTCCACATTGCAACAGCAGCAGGAGCAAAAACTAAAATAGCAGCTCTTTTGGGTTGCATTGCTTAATGTGGGTGAGGTATGAGGATGCTTCATTTAATTCTCACATATAATATCAAGTTAGGGACAATTGCTATTCTAGTGTAAAGATAAATATGCTGAAGTTAAGTAATTTTGTAAACGGTGACTACTCATTCGTTTCCCGGCTGCTCAGACCCATATAATCACATAAAAACTATATTAACTGCAACACTGTTTGGCCAAAAATTCAGACATGTCCCTAGCTAGCTCTTAAATCTTGAATTAACACATTTCTATTAATCTATGTAACGGCCCAAGGCAGTGGCTACTGGTAAGGCTCTAGCGTCTGTCTCCTTAGGCAGATACATGGCCTCTTACTGACTCTGCCTACTTTCTCTCTATATCTCTGTTTGGATTTCCCACTTGGCTTTGCTCTGCTAAGCTATTGGCCTGAAACAGCTTTATTCATTAGCCAATAAAAGCAACACATACACAGAAGGAATTCCCACATCATAATTTTAAGTGGCTTTTTTGAAATGTTTTCATTTACATTATGTGCAGTGGAATATGACTGGATCTAAGATTTTGCAAAGACCTGATCCGTGGACCATTTTTATGTCTTTAAAATTATGTCTTGCCTGGTCTTCTGCCTTATTGTATATGTGCCATCAGGTTACTTAAATAGGAAGCTGCCTTATGCCAGGAAACAAGTCTTCTGTTATTGTACATAAAATTATCTGCTGAGAACTCAGTTGAAGAGCTTTAACTAGCTTTGATGGAATGCAAGATCAAGTTGAAGTCCACGTCCAGGAAAAAGGAAAACTATTCATTTTTCATAAGGAGCCATAGAATCAAAGTTCATCAGGCATGACCTCATGCTTTGAATATTATAAAGTGCTGGTCCATGAGTGACTGTCTGAGGTAGGAAGATCTGACCTGCAACACTGGTTCCTCAGAGACAAGACATATACCATTTGCAAATCCCTTCCTGTAGAATTTTAGTATAGTAGGCTCTTTGATATCCTGAATCCTTGCTAACTCTGATAATCTTATATTTTCAACCACCACTGATGACTTCAAACATACATATTCTGTGCATCTCACACCTGATCATACCTGAATAAAGACTTCTTTATAATATTCTGGGACTCCTTTTGTCTTTGTCTGAAAGAGACAAATTCTGAGGGAGTAGGATTTGATAAAACCCTTGTCCTTTACTGTGAAGCTCAGCAAAACCAGGAAGGTCTGAAGAGGATGACTTATGAGGAACTGCTGAGCCTTGTTTGTGTTTGCACCTTGGAATTCAGAACCAAATTACCTCTTGGTCTCTATAGTTATCTAAACCAAACCAAACAAAACAAAAACCATGCAAGAGATAACAAACGCTTTAAATGTGGAACATACCGATGTATAGAGCTATAAATGATCTTTAATGATGAATCTAGACAAACTTGAAACTATTTAATATTTCATATGCCAAAATTTGGCAAAGGTTTGATACATTTGTGACTTTCTGAGTATTTGGGAGTGATGCAAACTCACTCCCCAAATGTAACTTTATAAATATTCAGATGGTGGGTGATCATAGTAAATATGGAGAAATATGCAACAGATTATTATACTTCTCAATCAAATATGCTAAACAGCATTTTCATTCATTTTACCGAATAAAGAAGTCCAATGTACCAGAATGATTTCTATAAAATATTCATGTGTAAAGTTTGAAAAATAAATTTGATTAAAAAGAAAACATAAGTCATGAAATCAGTTGGAAAAAAACATTGCTTTAAATATAAAATGGAGAAAATATGCAAATATTAAACTGCTCTGAATGTCTCGGTCTAATTGCCTCATTTGCATTCTGCTTAGGTATTCAATTGATCGTCATACTGACCTCGACAGGTTTTTCACGATTAACCCAGAGGATGGTTTTATTAAAACCACAAAACCTCTAGACAGAGAGGAAACTGCCTGGCTCAACATCTCTGTCTTTGCAGCAGAAATTCGTAAGTATTTTCCTGAGGACTTTGATTTGCCATTACTAAATATTAAATTCTTCTGACTCTAGTCTATAAAATAAAATTGCTGAGATGTTTTGCTTGTTTGTTTGTTTTGTTTCAGACTTCTTACTCTGTTTATTGAAAATATATTTTATCTCACAAAATAGATCTTGAGTACCTTTCCCCTCCTTTTCCTGCTCTCAGTCCTTCTTCACCTCCCCTCCCACTGGGATCTACACCCACTCATTAGAAAACAAATAGGCTTCTAAAATATATTACGATAAAACAAATACTAGGACCCCTGAATTGGACCAAACAAACCAAGAGAAGAAAAAGAGTCCCAGATAAGGCACACGAACCAGATATCCACTAGTTCACACACTCAGGAATCCCATAAAATCACCAAACTGGAAGTCATAATAAATTCAGACTCCTGTAGTGCAGGCCGAATGCAGACCTTTGCGGTCTGTGGATGCTGTGTCAGTCTCTTTGAGTTTGTGCAAACTTTAAGGTTGATTTAGAGGGCCTCATTGCCTTAGTGCCTTCCAACCCTCTGCTTCTTACACTCGCTTCTGCCTCTCCTTTGGCAGGGTTCCCTGGGCCTTGAAGGGATGGATTTGATGCAGACATACTCTTTAGGGATCAATATCCCAAGGTTTCTCACTCTCTGCACAATGCCTGACTGTGGGTCTCTGTCCCATCTTCCTGCAGGACGAAATTTCTCTCATGATGGTTGAGCAAGGCACTAATCTAGGACATGGCAGAATGTCATTAGGAGTCATTTTTCTGTTACATTTTCCTTCCTTCCTTCCTTCCTTCCTTCCTTCCTTCCTTCCTTCTTTCTTTCTTTCCTTTTCTTTCTTCATTCCTTCCTTTCTAGAACAGTAGTATTTGGTTTACCCTAGCTCACTCGGGTTGTTGTTGTTGCTGTTATTATTACTACTATCAGTACTACTATGATTTGGTCTTTAAATTTTATTTTTAGTTCTACATGTAGAAAGGTTATTAGCCAAGTAGAAATGTTTTCATTTCTTTGGAAGATTTGTGGGCACACTCATTAAGATGGTTTATTAGTCAGGGTTCTCTAGAGTAACAGAATTTACAGAATTAATCTCTCTATACATATAGGAAAGGAATTCATTAGGATGACTTATAGGCTGTGATCCTGCTAGTCCTGCAATAGTTGCCTATGAGTGGAGGGCTCAAGAATCCGGTAGTTGTGAGGTCCACAAGCTGGATGTCTCATTTGGTCTACAGTGTATGCAGAAATTCTGAAGATGTAGACTCTAATGCCGGTAAAGGATTGAATTTATTAGTGAAGGTTGTAGCAGGCAGGCAATGAGAAAGAGCACTTTCTTCTTTTATACCCTTTATTTAGGCCACCAGCAATCTGTGTCTAGATTAAAGATGGATCTTTCCACTCAGAAGATCTGGATTAAATTTTTTTTTATTTCACCTTAAATGTCTTCCCACTTCAAAAGATTTAATTAAGAAAAAAATTCCACACAAATGTGCCCAGTCATTTGGGTTTGAGTTAAACTCCAGTCGTAGCCAATTTGACAACTTAGAATTGCCATCACAGATTCCTTATATCTTCTAGCAGTTTAAGACTTACGATCATCATGTTAAACCTCAAACAACAGCCAGTCAAAACTTGAGGTACTTTGCATAGTTATTAACCAGTAATTCTTGAATATGACCATATATCAAGCTCTCTCAACACATCTTATAGCTGGCAATGTATAACAATGATTCTTGGACCCATCTTGGGAGCCTCTGATTCAGTAGATCTGTATTTCTATGAGCAGCAAATGACCAGGTGGGTCTGAAGCAATACTTGGGATCCCACTTTGGGGATCATGATAATAAACTACTTTCTAGCAGTACCAGGTTCTATTAGCAACCTTTAGAATTATTCTCAGCTAAAGTAGGAAAGTGGTTTAGTTTTTCCTGGTTTAGGCATGACATTTATTCTAGGAATCCTTCCATAGAATTTCACACACTTCTGATCTGAGATAACTTTTGTGCCAAAAATGCATGTGTTAGTTTTTTTTTTTCTCTCCCAGCTCTGTAAGAAGTACTCAGGAGAATAATTTAACGGGAAGAGCAATTTAGTTGTGCCCAAAGATTTAGAGTTTTATCCCAGGGTTGCCTTGCTGCATCTCTAAGGACCTATAAGGATACAGAGCACTGTGGTGAGCAATATGCTACAGAGCAAAGATGCTCATGTCTTGGTAGACATGAAGCCTGCCCCAAAGGCATCATTTCTCTAGTGACCATACTCGTTACTTTTCATTATTGTCTCCAAATTACCACAATATCACAAACCATCAATAAATACTTAATTACATCACAGCCTTCTGAATCGAATCACTCTTCAAAACACATGAATTGTAAACTAACTCCTAAAGATATGAATGTGTCTAAGCATTTCCTAAATAAACCATAGTTGTATGTTTCTTAGAACTTCATTCATGGATAGGTGGAAGAAGCTTTTGCTCACTCTGAGAATTAGCGTGGGCCATTGTATATTCTTACTTGTTAATTTTCTACTGTCTGAATTCTCTTTTTCCAGACAACAGACATCAGGAAGCCAAAGTCCCAGTGGCCATCCGGATCCTAGATGTCAATGACAATGCTCCTAAATTTGCTGACCATTATGAAGGCTTTATCTGTGAGAGTGATCAAACCAAGCCACTCTCCAACCAAGTAAGGCTGCCTCCCCGTCTCCTGGCCAGAAGCAATGTATATTTGAAAGAGAGTTTGTTTTTGTGATCATCAAAAATTTGTACTCATCCAAAATCTGTTGGTGCATTACTCCTGCTTTGACGTGATGTTAAAATCAGAGGTGTTAGCCTGTTAGAAAATTTTGCATAAGTGCTATGCTGATGTCATCATGATTTACTTATGAGCCACCTTTCTCTTTCAGCCAATAGTTACAGTTAGTGCGGATGACCAGGACGACACAGCCAATGGACCAAGATTCATCTTCAGCCTACCCCCTGAAATCATTCACAACCCAAATTTCACAGTCAGAGACAACAGAGGTTTGTACTAAAATTTCTATGCATTCAGAGAAGTAGAAATGGAAAACAAATGCTTTTCATAACACTCAACACAAATATTTTCACTAATCTAATAATGCCTTCCTGTTGAAGAATAAACAAGGAATAATAATGTCACTTCTGTTTTGACACACGGATTCATTTGATACATATAAATAAGTGAGTCTAATTTTATTTTCCTCTGTGTGAGTGTGTGTGTGTGTGTGTGTGTGTGTGTGTGTGTGTGTGTGTGAGTGAGTGTGTTGGCTTTGATATTCATGAAGCAGCAGGAAATCCAAGTGGGAATGCTTACAGGGTCAATATGCAAACAACTCCATTTATCTAATTTTTAAAAAGATTGATAAACCCTTCCGGGAAGCATGGCTTTATGAATATTGATATCAAGTAAAGCATTAAAAGAGATTAGTTCAACTATGTAAGGCAGCATAATCTTTCACACACAGGCTTTCCCTCCAAACATAGTTGCAATGCAATGTGACTGGGAGCAACACTCCATATCTAAAAATGCTGACAGTGGTATCGCCAGAAGGGGTTAAAATGAAGCCCTGTTTGTTCACTGCAAAAAAAATGACAGTATTCAATGTAATTCTTGATTCTCATTCTGTCAGTCAGAGAGGTTACAGACTTGCAGGTTGTCAGGAGATACTTTGATTGAGGAGACCTGACATGGCACAGTCCCTAGACAAAGTTAGCAGCAGAGTAAGAAGTTGAGAGTAAGTGATTATTTTGTTAAATAGACCATACTACTGTGCTCTGAGCATTTCTTCTCAGTGGAAATTCTGTATGTAAATCTGGAACAATGTCAGCCTATGAAGCGTGAAGACCAATGAAACCATCCAGAATGGGAAACAGAGGTAGGCCTTCAATACAGGGATGTTTTAACAGCCCCTTGTTGTGTAAGTCTGTTTCCTTCTTCAAGACTGAATAAAGACTAAGGACAGAGGTCTCAAATTAATGCAAGATCACTGTTACTTCCCCATCATTCTTATGATTGCCATCAATACCCTCATGCCAGCAGTTATGATCTGAGCATCATGTTGAGATTCTGCTTCTACTCTGTTCTCTTTTTATTATACCACAAGCAGGAGTCATTCTTACCATTTCCATTTGACAAGTAAGAAAGTGAAGCACAAAACCATGAAATAATTTGCCTAAAGTCAACCATGCAAATAGAAAGTAGAGTTGAGTTTTAAACCAAGTGGTCAAGCCTGATATTACTCTCTTAACTTCGTGCGCTGATAATAAAGTGGAGCAATATTCTTTATGTTACTTGGATCTGGAGGCGATGGGATTTGACATATTTTAATATTTCTTGAACTGATTAGAACATTTAATTATGGGACTTAAAAATTAAGCATATAGCAGAATGAGACTGGGGGAAATGTCTGAGGTATTGTGACAGGGGCTTTTCTCTCCCAATACACTGCTTTCTCAAGGAGAGGCAAATCATCCGCAGAGATATGTGTCTTAAAGCAACCTTACTGGAAAGCTAGGGTTCACTTTTAAAATGGCCCTTATCATTTCAAAAATAGCAACTCTACTTTTCATCCTTTTATATTTTTTTTATTTATTTTTATTTATTTATTTATTTTTTTTTTTTTGGTTTTTCGAGACAGGGTTTCCTTGTAGTTTCTAGAGCCTGTCCTGGAGCTAGCTCTTGTAGACCAGGCTGGCCTCGAACTCAGAGATCCGCCTGCCTCTGCCTCCCAGAGTGCTGGGATTAAAGGCGTGCGCCACCACCGCCCGGCTCTTTTCATCCTTTTATTTTGTCCTTAACCTTCACCTTCTTGGCTTTACGTGTAGGAGTAAGCACCTTCAGGAACAATTGAACCAGACCCGGGACACAAGCATATAATCTCCTCTGCTCTGAAGGATGTTTCAGGGAGATCGCAAATTCAAGGACTTCCTAAATCACAGAGTGGGTTCAAGGAAAGCTTGCACAACTTAGCAAGATCCTTTCTCAAAACCAAAGTTAACTAAAAGGGCTCAAGATATAGGTGATAGCTAGAGTATTTTCTTAGTATACAAGAACCACTAAGTTCAAATGCTCAATCAGTAGTAGTATAGGAGGGAAACAAGAAGGGAGGAGAGAGAGCAAGTGGGGGTAAGAACTAGGGTAGGCAGGAGTTTTCAGCCAAGGACACATACCTTTAGTTGGTACAGAGATTAATATAGTATCTTTCTTTTGTAGTGATGTTTCTCCAGTATAGGAGACCAGTAGTGCGGGTGAGAACTTAATCCAGGTGTACTTAGCTAAGTTGAGAAAGGTCTGCATAAAAATTCCATAAGGCTTTCTGAGGTATTTGTGTGTCTGGATTTTAGCACATGGGAATCCTGCCACAATAGTTAGCTGTTTCCATCTTCCCAAGTTAGTACTAGTCTGGATTGACAGCCTGGGTTTTTTTTTTCACATTTTGCAATGTTAATATTAGTTTAATTTTTACTTGCCTTAGTCAGTAGTGAGGGGATTTGATTGGCTGTTCAGAAAACTCTGGTTGTGTTCTTATCTATTACCCGTGTGTGGGTATAATCACCAAATTACCTTTGAAGTCTAATGCTCTGCTCTATTCTTATCAAGTTCTGTATTACAGCTTGCCTCCTGCAAACAGCAGGCTGTCCTAGGCTTCACTGAACAGGCCAGCTTCATCTTCATCATCTGCTCAGTCTTTTTTTTTAATGTGAAATCATATTTTGTCTCCATTAACCTCTGTAAACACTGCACTGTGGCATATTGTTCTCGGGAGTTTTATAAGTATTTTATTTTACCACGGTACTTTGTGGATGCCATCTATAATTTCACGGAGATTGTATTACCACTGATGAGCCAGCCAACTGCACAATCCATCTTCCCTACCTTCTCTTTTAGGAGACTAATCCTACTGTTGAGCTATACTTTTGCAGAGAATTGCTACTTCTTAAGAAAAATTACTTTATTAACTATGGCAAACAGTTAATGAAAACTCCCATGTTTAGTGCTATTACAGAACCTCAAAGCAAACACAGTCCTATAATTATCATTTAATAGAGTTCCTTTCTGCTGGCTCCTAAAAGTAATTACATATTGAAGTAATCCAAAAGGAATAATCACATTCCACATCCTATTAATAGCCTACTGAGTTACCAAATTTCTCGGCAGTGACTATTTTCCATAGAAAACAGGAGATAATGGTGTAGATCATGCTGAGGAAAAGTATCAAGTCCCTTTCTCCTTGAGTATTTACTTCCATTATGCCATGTAAATTGCTATTGTTTGTCAAAAGCCATCCTAAGCATCTTTAGACAAATAAAAGGAAAACCCTCTTAGTACAAATCAGCCTTTTATTTCATACCATCTTACTTCATTACCACAGAATCCCAGCTTCAAAGCCGCAGCAGCAGGTATAAAGAAAGTAGAACCCTGGGTGGCTCTTCAACATGTAAGCCCATCTTGAGCTAGTAATATCAGGATGGCGATGTTTGGGCAGATAGAGAGCCAGTCCCCTGAATCCATTGAGATGCATTTACTTTGAAAATACCAGACTTAGGACATCTCTGAAAACACAAGGGATGAATAATGGATAAGAGAAGCTCAAGGGTGGAAAATGACAGCGAATAATCCTTCTCATTTAGCCAGTTCTTCACTGGCTTATAAAATCTTTGCAGGACCATTGTCACCCAATTCTGCAAGGAGCCCATAAGGATGTTTTATGTTTTTACACAATTTTAAATGAGGGAAGAACATGAACTGTCCAAAAGCAGTGATCTGTCCAAGGTCGTACTCCCAGTCAGTCATGAAACTGAGCCTATATATTTGGAAGTTATTTCTTAGTGATTGTGGCATGCTGGAAAGTATATAGAAAAGTGCAGTATCTTTAGTTAAATCTGTTTTATCTTTGTTTACTTTATAGTCAAATAAGAACACTGCACAGAGAGGAAAAATTTGTGGTTCTGTTCATCAGTCGAGGATTCAGGGAATGAACAAAGAGAAAATGAAAAATGACTTTGATTTCCATTTCAATCATAGCCATAGTAATTGTTGTAAAATATACTTGCAAAAGATTGTATGATCTTTTTCTATTGCATAATTTATAGCCCTTGTAGGAAAATTAGAAAACACAAATAAGCAGAAATAAAATTAAAATAATAAAAATAACATGGTATACCCTAAAACAAACACTGTTGTTTTTTATTCCCTTCCAGCTGTTTTCTTTTCTTAATTTTTAATGAAAAGCAACTTAAACAATGCATCAGTTTTCTACTCAGCATGTGATAAGCTTTGGTCTGCATAAGAATACAGATGCTAGTGCCTTCTAGGTAGGATCCTTTTCACTAAAGGGTAACATTTGGCTGTTATTTTTAAGTTCATAGCTTTTGCACACCTTTGCCAGTTATGTGATTAACTCTTTTAGGATGAGTTCTGAGGATGGAGTCAGTACAGCAAAAGCTTTTTTGTTGTTGTTGTTATCTTTTTCTATTTTCCTTTCATTACAAATGGATTTTTTCATATAATGTACTTTGATTTCTCTCTAATAGGCAAAGTGTTCACTGGAAGTGTTTCACCGTTTTCTGAAAGCCTCAGGAAAGTCACTTCATGCTCACATTCTCACACCCCCACTAAGCTCATATAACTTCATCTTAGCCTTCTCACTGACAAATAAAATAGTAATATCATTTCAGAATTCTAATTTCTTTTATCATCTGCAATTTTATGTAAATTTCCATAATTTCTTGTTTTTACTTCTTTTAAAATTTGGTTTATTTTCTTTCTTTCATTTTCCTTTTCTTTTCTTTTCTTTTCTTTTCTTTTCTTTTCTTTTCTTTTCCTTCTTTTTTTTTTGCTTATGTATGTGGTGGGGTCAGGTAAAAGTCATGTAAAAGTGCATTTTGCCTGCCAAGGCCGCAGAGGCCAGAGATATGGTATCCTGTTGGCACTAGAGGTACAGGTGATTAAAAGCTTCCTGATGTGGTGCTGAGATTCCAACTTCTGCCCTCTCTCTGCAAGAGTAGCACATGCTCTTCCTCTGAGTTGTCTCTCCAGCCCCTTTGCTGCATTCTTAGAAACTGGCCATTCACAGTCTTTTCCCATGTCTTAAATAATCAACTCATAATTTTACAGTTGAGTTTAAATCTCAACTCTTGGCAATGTTAACCTTTAACCCGACCTTTCTATGCAGACACCCTGATGTCTCAACACTTTTTTGGTTCTGATCATGTCATTTTCATTAAAAACAAAGTACATTTTCCTCTCATATTATCCCTAGCAATAGTTTTCTCTCCAAAATCAATAACATTATTCACCTATCAATATTTTCCTCTTTTTGTGTATCAGCTTTAAATTTCAGTCTTTTATCAATGGATATTACGCAACCTTTCATATTTTTAGTCTTTTTGTAAGTACAACTTATATTGACCGTGTTCAAGAACGTTTACAACCAGTTAATATCTCCTATATTATATGTGGTAGAAATCTAGGAGTTTTTATTCTTCCTATTCTTTTGATTAACTCCACTGCCAATGTATTGTTTTCCTTAGTGGCTGAATGTACACACATACCAGTATATATCTTGAACATATTTTTTATGCTTCCTCTGATCACTGTCTTAACTAATTGGCTTACACTCTTTAAGTGGCTTACATGTCTCTAAATGTTGGTATTCCACTATTCGTGGGCTCTATTCTTGTGTTTGTTTATGGAATGTTTTTTTTAGTATATTATTTTTTGCACTTTGCACCCATTCAGAGTGGAAAAAATAAAACAGATGTCACAGAAGACTTTAGTACAAGAAATGTAACAAACTGTAACTATTAATATTCTGTCAATGTCAACATACAATACACACATTGATACCTCATAGGTGGGTACTTGAATCATATAGCTACACACAGGCAGTTATTGCAACCATGTTTCCTCGGGTATTCTTTTAAATATTGTAGATTCTCCAACATAATTTCCCCAGAAGTGTACAACTTTTTTTTTTTCTTCTTGGAGTCATTGCAGCCACCGCAGTCCTGAATCATCTTTTACATTAGCAATATAAAGGCCATCTTCTTTAGAATTTGCCTCACTGCAGCATTACCTTCATTGCAAAATACTGGTAAAATACAATGTTATGTTTGGCTTTTGTACATTTGCAGAAGGTTGGATGTGCATGGACTTCTGCCAGCACTGTGGGGAGATAAACATTCTGCGTGGACTTTTGATTCCTTTTCTGTCCCTCCACAACAAGGACCTTAGGTTTTTAAGAGCATTTTAATTGTTGTTGGTTTTTTTTTTGTCTTTTTCTTTGTTTCTTTTTCTCTGGAGCATGATGCCTTCTTGTTCTTTAACTATGATGGAGTTCACTTTTTTACCTTAGGTGTTGATAAACCTTGATAAAAGGAAACTGGCTTAACTGACATACAGCCATATAATGTTCATATATCAGTTGTGAACAAATGAGATACACTGAAAACTAGAACACTTTCTCTTTCTATTTCTACTTCCATGCTATTGTGAAAATTGTTTCTTTCTTTGTTTCTCGTTGAAAAATTGTTCAGAAAATCATATGTAGAAGCAATAAGGTACAGAATTTACCCATATTAAAAGCTAAATAAACATTGCCTGGTTGACTCTATCACAGTTTATACAATAGTAGAAGAATAATATTATTAAAAGACAAAACAGTTACTAAGATAATTATCAACAATCATACATAATGTTGCATGTTAGTAACTCCAGTCTTTGGGAGTCTGGAGATTTTGAAGCCATCCTAGGCTATACAGTGAGTTCTAGGACATCTTGGTCAAATGAATATGACCTTGTTCCACAATAAAAAGAGAAAAGAAGACAAAAGAGTCATGTGTATAGTATAGATAAAGGTGGGATAGGTCAGATTGGGTTTGATAGCAAGTAATGTAAAGAGATAGACTGGAAATTAGTGTTATGCTAGTGAGTCAGTAAAGTATGACCATAAAAATGCCACATCAGTATGTGGTGTATTGAAAAGGGTAGATGGACAGGAGCTGGAAAGCTGATAAAGTGGGTAAGAGGGCTTTCTGTGCAAGAAAATCATCTGAGTTTGAATCCTCAACATCTACGTTAAAAAAAAAAAAAAAAAAAAAAAAAAAAAAAAAAAAAAAAGCCTGGAATGTCCTTATATGTCTTTACCCCCAGTGTTGGGCTACTGAGATGATCAGATCATGGAGCTTGTTAGTCAGCCATCCTAACTAAAAAGAAAAGTGCTTTGGGTTCAGTGAGGAACTCTGTATCAAGGGAATAATGTGGCAAATGTTAGGGTAAGACAACCTTTGTTTTCTAATGATCTCTGTAGGCATGCCCACAACTCAACAACACACATTTTACACCCACTTCAGAATATCACCCAATAGTCATATACACAGAGTTACATACACTTATGGCCATGCACAAACAGGTGCACACACCTACAGTTATACATACACAGATTCACACAATATGCATATACAGGCACATCCCCACATACCAAATAATCAAATAAGAAACGTGTCATCGTTGGATTTTTTCCTTTTTGCTCTTTGTTCTTTGGGGACCTTACACCCAGCTCCCAAATAAATACATGAAGACTTATTCTTACTTGGGAATTCCCAACCTTAGCTTGGCTACCTTTTCTTAACTTAAATGGTCTCATCTTTACCTTTTGCCTCTGGGTTTTTACCTTTCTCTATTCTATTATCTGTACCTTTCTTTACTTCTTACTCTGTGTCTGACTGTGTGACTGTGTGGCTGGCCCATGGTGTCCTTCTCCCCTTCTTTTTTCACTCCTCTCTTCTCCTTCTATTTATTCTCTTTGCATGTCAGCCACACTATCTCTCTCATGACTAGGTATTGGCCTTTCAGCTCTTTATTAGACCAATCAGGTGTTTTAGGCAGGCAAAGTAGCACAGTTACACAGAGATTTTAAAAAGCAGCATAAAGGAATGCAACATACCTTTGCATCATTAAACAAATGTTTCATAGCATAAATGAATGCAACATATCTTAAAATGACATTTTACAATATAGTGTAGAAACACATGAAATCATTTCTTCTACCAACACATAGAATACTACAGACATACAGACATCAACAAAACAGTAAATGAAACAAAGTCCCTGAACTATGTATTTTGTGGAGACCACAAGCATTAAACAGTATATTGTGAGTTGTTTAAATACAAATTAATCACAGGTAGATAAAGAGACCCTAGTGTATCCAAAAAGACAAGAAAATAAAAATATATATGGCTAATAACTTTATCTTTGAACACATGGAATATAAGTTGCTTAAGTTCATTTATTTAATACTACAGAGCTTGCGAATATTATTTTTAGCTTCGAATATTTATGTTACTCAGAGTGACAAGGAAGAAGCTGCATAATGCACCAAATTAAAGGAGATTATTAAAAATCTACAAACTTAAATAAGTGTAAAATTAATTATGTGAAGCTAAACTTTATAATAATGTTTATATGATTGTAGATTATATTGCTTTCTGAAATTATTAAAGCCAAAAACTTCTAAGGACTGTTTGGTCACATACATCCTCTCCATATGTTAGAACTATTGCCCGTCCTTGGGAAGCTGGAGCCTAGTAGAAAGTAAATAAATATTTTTCTGTTAGTGACTTGAAAATGAACTTCCTTAATATATGGAAGAGTTTTTACTAAAGTGGATGGATCTTTTTTGTCTTTTTTGTCTGTAGATGGAGCGGTGGGGCTGCGTCCAACTACCCAGCTAGCTTTACACCCAAAATAATTACATGGAAACTATTTTTTTAAACACTGCCTGGCCCATTATTTTCAGCCTCTTATTGGTTGATTCTCACATCTTGCTTTAACCCATAATTAGTAATATTTGTAGCACCAAGAGGTGGTTGCTTACCAGGAGAGATCTTAACTTGCTTCTGTTTTGGAAAGGAGAAGCATGGCGACTGACTATGGCGACTGCCTGAAGCGCCCGCCTTCTCTCACCCAGCATCCTGTTCTTTCTACTCCACCCACCTATGTTCTGACCTATTGGGCCAAGCAGTTTCTTTATTAATTAACCAATGAAAGTCCTCTATCATTTGTCCCTAAGGGTGTGATGAATTGGTAAAACAGGTAAATTTGAGTAAGAAGGAAGGAAAGTATCTGCCTAAGAGCAAGGCCTACTTTAAACTTTCTCAGATATTTAATTGTCTCATGAACAGATTCTCAGACTAAAGCTTCTAAAGGGACTTATAAATAGCCAGAGTGCTTCAGCTGGTCATGAAATGAGGGCTCTTTACCTGCAGAGACTAGAAGGGCAGAGAATCAAGAGGGGCAAGGAGAAGCTTCCCTCTGATGTCAATATGGACACAGCAGAATATTCTAGCCCCTTTCTGCCATGCTTCCTTTATCACATTTTCAAATGCAGCAGCTATGCCCATTTCTGGCAGTAAGTTTTAGGATAATGAAAGATTTGATATACAGTGAAGCCACATATCAAGGGCTATTTCTCCACCAGAATTTTCCATTTTAGTGTCACATTTTATGTATCTCCCATTGGGCTACTTCATCATAACATTTATATAAGCATCCCAACCAGGTGCCGTGGAGACCATCATCATTAGTAAACTTTGAATTTTGTTAGTATAAAATGAAAAACTGTGAAGTTAAAAGCAGCATGCAATTAGGAGTCCATGTTTTAGACATAAAATTTTGAAACCTGAATTTACTTCCTCCATTTATAGAAACACTGCAGTCTGTGCATGTCATATACTGATAATTAATGTCACCATTTGCAAAGGTTTACCTAAGTGGGAAAAAAAGTATAACTGGTTACTTACCTGTATCCAGAGTTGGAAATATTGAGATTCAGGATGAAAAGCAGAGCTGAAAAAACATTTGTTATCCCAGGGAAATGCATAACCTAGACCAGAAGCATAAACTAGTGCCTTACTTATGGCGTAGAAACACTTTCATGAGGGCAGTTTCTTTAGAAGCTTTAGTGACATTTCCAAGAATTCACATTCCTATCCTTGCCAATGTGTTTATCTTTCTCATTAGTCTCCTACTTAAAGAGGAGAATTTACAGAAAAGAATTAATATTCTCCTAGCGTCCTCAACAGGCCAGCATTACACGGAGCACTTTTGTGAATGAAAACAAAGATAATTCTAAATATATTAATTTCTTGTTTAAATCAAATAACACATATAGAGAAGATTCAAGATGTAGAGTATTCCCATTTGATCCTTAAGACTTAAGTGTTTTTTCTCTTTAAAGACTTTGCATGGGTGGGAAAAGGATCTATGAAGTCTCAAATCAGAATATTTAAAATAAAGCAATATTCAGTTTTTATGATTCTTCCTAGCTTCCATGTTGAAATCTCCTTCTCTGTGAATATGCCCACAATTACCCTCTTCTTTATTTTCATAAACCCAAACTAAGGGAACCCTCAAAGACAGAGTGTGGGTGGCAAGCTATTTAGAATAATTTAGATGAAAAGTGGAAATAGTCATTATTACAATGAGTCCATGTTCCCAGAAAGGAGTTGTGCTATTGTTTTTAATTCATTTCTCTTCCCATTAGTGCTTTTAGAACCGATTTTCATTTATCCCTGACCATATTGACTGTTTCTGCCCATGTTCTGAATGAATCACAAGAATTACCATCATAGGGTCTGATGCTAGTACTCAGAACTATTCATCTGGAAAAAACTCCTCCTACTCCTGTGGGAGGTGTGACAATGTGGATTTCGAAAATATATTTTATGGATTTAAGCAGCTTAGATTATTTAAGTGTTAGGTCAGATTGGTAGACAAGTCTCATTTCTATAACCTTAACCTCTCATTAAGGCCCATGGATGGACTTGGTTCTGGGTGTTAACATTTGATTGGCAGATTCTGGGAGTCCTCTGGAATACCAGCTAATCCAGAGGACCATCAGTGGAGTATATTACATCATTTTACATCATTTGGTTTCAGTAACTACTCCATGTTTCATGCGGGGTATGAGTAGATTTCCTTGTTTTAAAGGTGAGCAAGCTAGTCCATTTCCTTTCTACCCCTAGAACTGATACCATTCTCTGTTTGCATAAACATCCTTTCTAGAAGAGATTTTTTTTTTTTTTTTTTTTTTTTTGGTTTTTCGAGACAGGGTTTCTCTGTGGCTTTGGAGCCTGTCTAGAAGAGATTTTAAAAAAAGTTTTAGATATCCTGCTGTCATGTCACTGAGAGATTGGACCTGATTTAGTTATCCTGGAATTCTGAGGAGGTTTTTTGTAATAATTTCAGTGTCTCAGAGAACAGCTGGTTTTCCAGAAGATGACTCATTTGGATTCACATATTGCTTGTGTTTACAGAACTAGGTTACACACCAGTGTTTGAATTTCTTCCACTCTTGTGTAGATGCCTGACTGCTGTGATCTGAAAAGGCCAGCTTGCATGGATAACTGGTTGAAAAATAGATCTCAAATTATGGTTTCTAAAAGTTTATGAAAAGAGAAAGAAAAAATTGCTCGGTTCACATTATCTTCAGCCATGAGATCATGGTACCAGAGTAGATCCTGCATAGTTATGCCAAATCAGGGTTCACTGGGGATTTCACCCAGATTATATTTCGTTTGATCAAGACATTTAATCAAGTTGCTTATGTTTAGGAATTATTAATATTTATTTTTTCATAAATCTATAATGCTATTTCCAGTAATTAGCATGGAATAAAGAGTGTGAATTTTTATTTGTGGATATCCTATTTGAACACAGAAAAGTAGAAAAGACACAATGTCTTTAAATAATTTGTTATAGGCACATACATTTAATTATGAAGTAAGGCATAGTAGTGAAACCCTGAACAGAAGAACATCAGGAGACTAATTTTTCTTTGGCTAGTTTACTTTTCACACTGTTTTATGTAGTATATTAATCACATAAAAGCCAGATAACAAGAAAATGAGAGGCATAGCTGTTCTGCCATGGCTTGGTTGAGATTGACAGTGCAAATTTGAGGAACCATAATCATAAAGACTACCAAAGCCAGTGAGTAAATATCAGCTTACCTTTATCCCTACTCAGACTTGATTGCTCAACCTTATATGAGATCAGATCTACCAAACAGGCCAAGTAAAATAAATTACATTTTTCTTTTGCCTAAATGCAGCAATTTATTTCAAGATTTTTGGATTTTTTCCTACTAAAGGAACAAATTTATGACCCTATCAACCTAATATAAGTTTGCCAGCTAGGTGACTTTACTGTTGGCCGTAGCATTCACTTAGCTATAAATTATTGTTTCTTAACCTAAAATGGGACTGGCCATACCAGCATATCAGGTTCTTATGCAATTTTCATGGAGCACATTAAATTTCTACTTCTTTTTATAGTGAACTAATATTTTCCTCTCTTGGGAATATATCCTCTATTGGATTTTTGTCTGCAGAGAGAGCATGATGAGGAAACATTGGGGAATAACAGTTATAAAACTTAGAGAAATATGAAGGCCAATATCTGGATTTGGTTAAACTTTTCCTAGGACCTAGTTACAGTACTTGCTGGACATCAGACAGTAAAGAGCCAGAGACGAATCAGATAAAATCCCCCACTCTCTAGAAATCCCCAATCCCATTTTGGTTATGTCAACAAATCAAGAGAGATGTGTAGAATATGTACTTCTGTAGAAATAGGAATATACAGTGTGGCGATTCACAATGAGCAGGGGTAATGAAGATGTTCAGGAGGCATCCTTAAGAGATGACTTGGAGATATATTTTTAAGCCAGGAGAAGTCCAATTGTCGTGATAGTAAATAATTATTTGATATGAGAAAGGATTGGAAGAATAAACAAGAAAAGTGCAATGAGTACTTTGAACAGAAATGAGTTCTCCATGTTGGGTTGAACTGGTTCACTTGGGTCAAGAGAATTTCCTAACCCAGAAAAAATGATTAAGTCTAGGTAAAGAAAAAAAAACCCACAATGTTCTGCTTTGTACTTTTGGTCTGTGTAATGTGGGTTATAGAGAGAAGAATTGTTATTGGGTGATATGTTTAATGACTTAGTTTCTGAGGCTTGTTTGAGTTTGAAAGAAACAAGAGTGGGCTGCAAGGTTAATCAAGTATTTCCACTTTCCTAAAGCTACCTTCCTGTGGTTTATGAGTGGGTTGTGATTTGGGTGTGGAAGGATGTCGGATTTCCTTAATAAATACTAACACAAACTAACAAAGGACAAACCCTAAAAGGTCAATTTCTTTAGTTTGTTCCAAAATGAAGAGATGATTCTGTCATCCTTTTATGCTATATCCGTGGCTCCTGAAAATATCTAGACAAATTAACAAGCGAGAAACATTCTAACTTTTGCTTTGGTAACACACAACATGTCTTCCAAACTGGAAAACTGCGAGCAACTGTGATCGGTATGGTTCTACGATGAAAATACACCCTGTCTCTCTTCTTCAAACAGATAACACTGCAGGGGTATATGCCCGACGTGGAGGGTTCAGTCGACAGAAGCAGGACTTCTACCTCCTGCCCATCGTGATCAGCGACGGTGGCATCCCACCCATGAGTAGCACCAATACCCTCACCATCAAGGTCTGTGGGTGTGACGTGAATGGAGCACTGCTGTCCTGTAATGCTGAGGCCTACATCCTGAACGCCGGCCTGAGTACTGGTGCCCTCATCGCCATCCTTGCCTGCATTGTCATTCTTCTGGGTAAGGATTTCCCTGCTATCTGGTATAATCAGTGCAGATCCTTCAAAGGATGTGTCCAGTGCAGGATGGCTATAAAGACTGTACTGTGTCCATTCACAGAGTTTAAAACACACCACAAGGTGTGACGGCTCTCGTGAATTCTATTGCATAGTAGGCAGAACATGGGAAGGGACACATTTTGCAGAGAGAGTCTAAGGAAGGTCATGGTGAGCATGTTAGTTTATGTCACCGGACTGTAGGGCAGATTGCATCTCTAAGATGGAGGGACACGGGAGACAGTTGTTGTAGCTAAAGAATTTAGGCAGGAACCTGTTATCTGAGGGAGGCTTTCTCTAAATAAACAAGCAGATAAATGAATAAGTAATAAAAATGGATGGAGAAAGAATATTCGCTGCTATGATGGACTGATGACGGAAGAAGAGAAAACTCAGCCAGCCGAAGCTGAGCTCTGGCCTTCTAAACTATCTGCAATGTCTATCTGCATGCTTCAGCTTATGGTGATGCCTATGAGTTTCTCCTGTTGTTCCTGGTAGCCCTCATCAGCTGCTCATGACCCAACATTTCAGAACCAATCAGTATTATGATAAAACTTTCAAATCCAGAAAGTTGGACATCATTTTATATGCTTTCCATTGAAAGAATTAATAGGACCACTTCCATAGGAAATTGGAAGGGAAGTTGGTTCAATACAATAGTTACTGAGTGTTGTCTGGGACTCAGACCCTATGGACAACCCTGAGAGATAGGAAAATATGTGCTCAAAGTCTCTATGTTGGATGAATTTATAGCTTCTCAAGAAAAGAATTCACAATAAAATACAGGCACACAGTAGATTTTATCATTGGGACATGAGGTTCTATAGACATAGGTTAGAGAATGCCTAACATTGCCCAAGAACACCAGACACATATTCCTAGAGAATGTGCACAAATTCTGTAAGCAGAGTTTAACAGCTAAGGCAAGATGCTGGATTGTATGGGTGTTCCAGACAAGATAAAAGACTTTCTTGGGACTTTTAATACTGGGCTGAATTAGATGCACAAATGAAAATACAGTAATAAATGCTATGATGTCATGCTGCAGAAGTCAATAGATCTATCTCATGTCTCTTACGGGATACCAAGAAATGTTCCCTAAATGAATGAGAAAGATGAAAACAAACACAAATAAACAGCGACAATAGCAACAACAACAACAAAAAACCCCACTAAACTAAACAAACAAATAAATGTGAAAAGGAGTGTTTCAGGATGATGACTATGCTCCAATAAGTCACGGGGTTCTGGCGACATTGTGGAATCTGTGTGACGTGCAGGTTCTCATCCTCCAATCTCAGAACTATGTGAACTCAAAGAAGCCTTCAATCCATTTGCCAAATGCTTCTGCAAACCTTGTTTTCATTGCTGCTGCACGTGTGGGAGAGTCTTCCAACAAAAGATTGTTGGAACTTCCTGATAAGAGTGGGGAGGACACAGAATCGATAAATAATTAAGAAGTGTCTAGAGCTCTATATAAATGATTGCTTGCTCTCACCAGTAAGTGTCCAAGCCTAATGGAATTCCTTTCTTTCGTAGAAATGACAGGATGGCTTCACCTGTGCTTTTAAAAGACACTGTTTTTATGTTCAAATAGGTAGTATATTTTCTTTCTTAGAGTTTTTATAGCTGTCCTCTTCCCCATCCTTTATGATAAGGTTTACTCTGTATTACAGAGTAGAACCTTTGGACAGGAGGCTTTTTTTTTTAATCTTAGAAAGTTTAAGTTCTGAGTTCTCTGAATGTTCTATTCCTAATCTGGGGGAAAACAGCTATACTCATTTGCATGGAGAAAAATGTACACATTTGCATGTAGAAAAATGAAGCAATAATCCTCACTGATTATTAAGAGGACAGTCGAATAGCATTGAGACTAATCTGTAAAACATTTAAGATAATTCCAACCTGTCAGGTCACAGGGTATGATACCCTCAGGGCAGGTGGCACATATAGATAGAGGTCAGTTTGGAGCTCTTAGTGAGTTCTGGAAAAGTGATAATTTTCTCAGCATTCTAGGATCTGAAGCAGAGCCCCTCTGCGAAGAGTAACCAGGGAGGCTGGGCTTAATCTTTGCTGACTTTCTTTTTCTTTCCCTACAGTCATTGTGGTATTATTTGTGACTCTGAGGAGGCAAAAGAAAGAACCACTCATTGTGTTTGAGGAAGAGGATGTCCGTGAGAACATCATAACTTATGACGATGAAGGGGGTGGTGAGGAAGACACAGAAGCCTTCGACATTGCCACCTTGCAGAATCCTGATGGCATCAATGGATTTATTCCTCGCAAAGACATCAAACCTGAATATCAGTATATGCCTAGACCTGGGCTGCGACCTGCACCCAACAGTGTGGATGTAGATGACTTCATCAACACAAGAATACAGGAGGCAGATAATGACCCCACAGCCCCTCCCTATGACTCCATCCAAATCTATGGTTATGAGGGCAGGGGTTCTGTGGCTGGGTCCCTGAGCTCCCTAGAGTCTGCCACCACAGATTCAGACCTGGACTACGACTATCTACAGAACTGGGGACCTCGCTTTAAGAAACTAGCAGACTTGTATGGCTCCAAAGACACTTTTGATGACGACTCTTAACAATAATGATACAAATTTGGCCTTAAGAACTGTGTCTGGCGTTCTCAAGAATCTAGAAGATGTGTAAACAGGTATTTTTTTAAAACAAGAGAAGGCTCATTTAAAACAAGCAGAGTTTTACAGAGAGGAAACATTTAATAAAAACTGCAAGGACATCAAAGTGGTAAATACTGTGAAGTACCTTTTCCCACTAAAAAAGCAAATATTGAAGTTGTTCATCAGCTTCATTAGAGAAAAACCACTTGGCACACACAATATTTAAATGAAGGAAAAGTCTACGGTGAACTTACAACGAAGGGAAATCGTCTATGTGTTCTGAACATCTAAGTCTCTCTTATTTTATTTTTTAATTTGTCAAAGAAGCTTCCACAAAATTAGAAAGGACAACAGTTCTGAGCTGTAATTTCGCCTTAAACTATGGACACTCTATCTGTAGTGCATTTTTAAACTTGAAATATATAATATCCAGCCAGCTTAAACCCATACAATGTATGTACAATACAATGTACAATTATGTCTCTTGAGCATCAATCTTGTTACTGCTGATTCTTGTAAATCTTTTTGCTTCTACTTTCATCCTAAACTAATACGTGCCAGATATAACTGTCTTGTTTCAGTGAGGAGCACCCTATTTCTATGTCATTTTTAATGTATCTATTTGTACAATTTTAAAGTTCTTATTTTAGTATACATACAAATATCAGTATTCTGACATGTACGGAAATGTTACAGCATCACACTTATATTTTATGAACATTGTACTGTTGCTTTAATATGAGCTTCAATATAAGAAGCAACCTTTGAAATAAAAAAAAGATTCTTTTTTAATTCTGGGTTTGATTCTTAACATTGAAAAAAAGGGTTTCTAATGATCCATTTATATTTCTAATTTAATTGTGATCTTTTAATAACCCTATTTATGATCTGTTATAGTCTGCTGCTTTGTTTGTTTATTTAAATCAAATATGTCCGAGTTTTTTAAGATAAGATTCTGTAACTTCATGTAAATTATTTTTTGTACGTTCTGGTTTTACATCCTGGCTTTTCCTCAAGTATAACTTTTGAAGAAGGACATTAGGGATCTAGACTAGCTTATGATTAGCCTATGATTTTTACAAAGTGTTATATAATATACATTTAACCTGTGAACTCATAGTTATGAGAGACAAATTTAGGAGGATTGTCAGACCTCTTGATGTTCTAGATATAGACTTGATACCCTACCTTGAGCATTGTAGAGTTGGAAGAGTGAGTGGTCAAAACCAACACTACTCTGGCTTCCTTTATGTAAATTTCATTAGGATAAAGTAAGATGACTGGCAGTTGAAAGTGCTCATTTTTCCTCCTGTAATTTTATTTTGTCTTAAGATAATCTGAAATTTCAAGTCTTCATGAGTGAAAGAGCAATTTCCGTAGAGACCTTTATTTTAGAAGATGCTTTGGGCCATGTGCTCACAATGAGATCAGGGACCATGTTGAACATTGAAGGCTTGGTGCCATTTGTTCTGTGCTCTGTCACAGACATCGGCAGTCGCCAACTTTCCTGGGGATTGGAACTTCTGTGAAGGACTTTTCATTTGTACAGTGGACCAAAAGGTTCAGACAAAGCAATACTTGGGGAGACAACACACAGGATCACACTGCAAACCCTTCTCCTTTTGTTGAAACACATGGCATACTCTTTTTTTTCTTGGATTGTGGACAATTTTGATTATCTTTTTTTTTTTTTACTTTACTGTAGTTATTTCATGACTCCCTGTTATATACTGTTTTTTATGGCTCAGTCAAAATGCATAGACTAAGAAGTGATTTTTCTGGTGTGCTCACTCCTTGTTTACTTTGCATTGAAATCAAATCAGTTGAATATAATTCAATGGTATAAACTTACTGAACACTGCCACCTTGGAATCTTTTATCCCAGGAAGAAATGTGCATTCTCAGTACTTGTGTAATTGCTGGTTGCGTTCATTTTTTTTAGATAGACTTTGTAATCCAAAGAATATTTTGATAGGTTTCTGAAGATCTCCAATTGAATTTGAAATGACTGAACAACTCAAAAGGAAAACGAACATCACTTACTCAGCTGCAAGTCACCCCATACCCACCATGATCTGTTTTACGTATGTAGGAATGTAGTCAGACCAGAGATCACAACTACATTTTTACATTTTGATGTCAAAGATTTTTTTTCAGGATTGTCTACTTTTTAATAGTTAAAAAAACTTGCTTTTCTTTTTCCCTTTTTTTCTTTTCTTTTTTTGCTTTAAGGCTCTTAATGTTGTAGAACCCTCTTAGAAGCTTGGAAAT
Organism: Arvicola amphibius; assembly: GCF_903992535.2. Taxonomy (NCBI): domain Eukaryota; kingdom Metazoa; phylum Chordata; class Mammalia; order Rodentia; family Cricetidae; genus Arvicola; species Arvicola amphibius. The sequence continues at coordinate 29,250,581 of NC_052061.1, read as the reverse complement.
AAAATGTCTTTCCCAACTCATGGAATCCTTTCTCATTTGGAATATGCTGCCTTGAAAGCAATCTTATCTGAAGCGGCCTTTCCTTATTCGGATATAAAGCAATCACAGCTTTAAGAGATTGGCACACATATACATGGAAAGGAACGCTGCTCTGTTCTACCTGTCCTTGCATAATGGGTATGGTATTGTTTATGTCCACCATTCATTCATTCATCAATTTACAGATGCAGTCATTCACTAAAATCTAATTTTGGATGCCCTGCAGTAGCTTCTTCAAGCTGTAAATTAATCCTTGCTACCATCTTTTACATTGTTTATTCTTGCCAATTATAGTCCAAAATATCTTTTTAATTGTCTTCTATTCACCTGTTTAATGCATTGATCACCCGAGGTGGGTGATCAATTCATTGCTGAGGGATACAATGTATGATGGGATATACTGTAAGAGATGATAAGACAGAGTGTATGTTCATTATAGCTGTTATGGGCAGAGATCCTGAGGATGATTTGGAAATATGAAAGCAGATTATCTACATCTATTGGGGAACATCCTAACGGTATTGATTCATAATGCTCAGGAATACAGCTCTCTCAGGCGGAATCTGATATAGAGTGTTTGAAATTGCTAGTGGGTCTTTTTGTTAGACACTTCCCTACTTTATTAGTATCCTTACAGTCAGTCAAAAGAGACATAGAGAAATTGGGCTGCTGAAGGAACAGTGCCACACGTTATGGGACAAGCAGGGCAGGACAGATGAGAAGCATACATGTCCCGAAACAGGACTTATATCTTTAGGAAGAGCAAAATAATATACAATGGGATTGTGGAATTCTGTTCATCACAAATGGAGGAGAGGAAAGGCCTCTTATGCTCAGGCACTGCTAGGCAGGTCTATGCCACTGGTGGCTGTGACTTGTAAGACTTACTTTTCACTCTTGTGTTTTTTTTTTTCTTCATAGAGAAGCTACAGTGTCATTTTGTGGAAATAACTCAGATCACTGGGCTCCATAACTTAAATGCCCTTTTTGTTTTCCCAAAAGTTTTAGATGGATTTTGATTCCTTTGCTTTATTGTTTTATGAGACTGAGACTCTGTGAATCTCTTCAGTTGTCTTAGTCCATCATTTTGTCAATACTCGGTGAAGCAACCACACTGGCTACTTTTTAGTTCTCATATAGATAAAGTGTGCTCCTCTTTACATGGTCAGTTCATGGTCAGTTTCCTGAGCATCAGTGACCAATCATTGCAATTACTTTCCTTAAACCCTTTATTCCTTGGGCTTGCTGACCATCTATGAGAATATATGAAGAAGGCAGGGTTCTTGCTTTATTGCCATGAAAGAAAAATAAATATTTGCTATGGATGAGAGCACACCATTATGAGTTGAAAATCCCTTTCTGAAAAATTTGGTCTACTCTGACCTTGATACCTGAGACTCTTATGAAAAAAAAAAAATGAGATTGGAGGAAAGAAGTTGAGTTAAATTTAGGGAGTCATTTGAATTACAGTTGTTGTGAGAGCTAGGTTAGTAACAAGCAGAAACTTTAAAGCACAGGTGTGTAATACTAGCCAGAGGAGCAGGAAGTGTGCACAGCTTGAGGAAATATTAAGTGGGCACTCAAACTCAGCATTTTCTTCTAATTGGCTTTTCATAGTCTCTCCCAACTTTAGAAGAACATTTCAATTAGGATAGGATCCTCTTGTTTTCAAGAGCAATGCAGATTTCACTTTTATTAGGATAGTTAATACATATAAAATTGACTTTGCATATAAAAGACTTTGAAAATTAGAAAGGGGTTATGACATAGTGTGTTGCTTTTTCCTTAATATTGGAGAAACTTTTGAAGTCTCTTATTCTACGGGAGTCATGTACTAACATAAACACATACCTTCTTTCTATGGGAGTCATGTACTAACATATAAACACACACCTTCTTTCTATGGGAGTCATGTACTAACATAAACACATACCTTCTTTCTATGGGAGTCATGTACTAACATAAACACACACCTTCTTTCTATGGCATCTGAAAGTGTGTGCCAAAACGATGGACACTGCAGTTTAAAGGATAAATACGTCCCCAAAAGGATAACAGAGTTGACATAAAGCTTGCATAGGAAAGAGTTCAGCTCTCTCACATTAAACAGGAGTCCCATCCTCTAAATATAGGCTGAAGAAGTCACTGGAAATGGATGTTTCTAGGGATCAGTAGGTTAACTAATACATTGAGGACGAGAACGTGGAAGGAGATGGAGACTTCCTCTCATTCATTTGCTTCTTTTATTATGTGTAGTTTGTGAATATGCTGGTATTAAACCTCAGAGGACTCAGCTGTCTTCTAGGCCCAAAGTGGCTTAGGAGGCAGAATTTGGATTTGTATTGCTAGAAATTCTATCTGTAAATTTTAAAAATCAAATAGAAAGCAGCGTAGTTAGAAAGCCTATCGGTGTTCATGTTGTGTTTCATAGAAAAGTCTGATAATTCACATTTTTATGGAATTAAAATGTATGAAAGCAAAGAAATTTCCTCATCGGAGGTCCTGCAAGTTTTTGGTGGGGGAGAGAACACTTGCCCTCCGTATCCTTAAGTGGAAAGTCTTCATCTCCTATGGCTGAAGAATTACTCCATTGTAATAACCTTCAGAAAGTATTGGTCAACACTGGGGTTTCTCTGACTGGTTCAGAGGCAAAACCCATTAAGGCTCAGGATTCACAGAGTTCAATTCTTTAGCAAAGGTTTTAATACAGTCTATCCCATAGCAGATGTGATTGGCTTTCAATCCTATCTATAAAAAACATCCTGACATATAATACCTTGGATGACTTCAGGTGTGTATCTTGACCTGTCTGAATTTAATCTTTCCAAATAACAGTATCTAGTTGGTCAGGAGTGGTAAAAAGCAAAATTAGCAAACTCCTGTCTCTTGATCCACTAAGAATTCCCAGGATTCACTAGAAGGTGGAAGTTGTCTCATAAATGCCTTTATTATTTTCTCACCTCAGGCTCTTGAACAATGAGAGAGAAGATTCACTCCTCAGGCATCTAGACTCCCCCTCTCTTTATAAATCAAATCATTCCCGCTTTTTGCTTGCTCCTGAATCTGAACAGGTAACAGATGTCTGTCTTGACACAATCATAGATCGGTTTAGACAGAGAACTGACTGACAGTGCTCCTACACCAAAAGATAAGAAAAAGCAACAATATAATTACTTTTTCAGTGGATACATGAAATTTTGTGTAAACTAAGTAGCATAAGACTGGAAAAAAGATATAAAATAGCTATTAAGTATTTTTCAGACTATAGATTCACGTGTCTATGAAATATATATCTATATACACATATGCACACACACGTGTGTGTGCGTGTGTGTGTATGTGTGTGTGCATTGATGCTATCCTTTCTGTTAAGTAACATTAAAAAGATTTGGAGAGGAGGTATTTATTTTGCTCAGTTTCAGAGGTCAGTTTATGGCATGGAGGATGTGGCATAACAAAATAATTCATGTCACAGGAGCAAGAAAGCATAGCAGGAGCCACTACATGAAAGAATCAGAGAAAGACAGAGTCCTGTAATGTACTTCCTTCATCAATGCTCTACATGACATAGCCTCACCACTTTCCAGTAGGACACTTTATGTCCATATTTGCCAGTAGATGTATCCATCCAGGATGTCAGAGCCCTCATGTTAGAATGTATAAGAAAATATACACACACATACATGAATGGGTGGGTTTCCCTAAAGCTTCATGCATATTTTAATCCACTGAAATTGACAATCACAATTACTCAGGGCAATTGGATGAGAACTATGTAGCAACTGATATTTGAAATTTGATTGCACTTGTCAAGAATTGCACATAGTTTGACAACTCTAGCATAAGTAATTTCATGTTTGATATATTTTTGCCTCATTGTTCAAGTAATGGTGCTGGCTTTTATTAGACACATAACTCTTATCTAAAAATATTTAGATTTTAAGACATATAATTAAAATACTATTTTCATTACAAGTCTAATGAGTTTAACTATGATACTTCTATCATTTCTGCACTTGGAAATTTCTAATTATTGCATGCTTTAATTGTCTCCCTCCCTTCTTCATACTATAAAACAGTTTTAAACTATGACTAGCAAATTATTTTTTCTCATGATTTAATAAACAGATGGAATAGGAAATAACTTAGTCATTTAATATATTGTGTAGAATAGCATTCGAAGCCACTAGAATGGCACACATCATAGTTTGTATAAGTGATTGTCCTTTTTTCTAGCACTCACATTTTATTAGTACCATTAAGGCCTCATGAAAGTCTGTGATACAGAACTGAAGAGTACACACAGAGTCAAACAGTACTCATTGTACTGAACAGATCTGTGAAATCTGAACGATTCGCAAACCCTTGGCTGTTCACAATTTGTGTGAGCCTCCTTATATCTACAGGTACTATAGGGTGATATAATCTGTTTGTGGAATGCTCTCAAGAATTTACAAGAACAATGACCTAGAATAGAAAATGAAAACAAATTTGTAACTCACTGCATAAATGAATGACGGCATTGCTTCATTATTATATGATAGTTCTGCTACTGTAAAACAGATCTATCTAGTATTGGAAAAGGGTTAGAAGAAAGTCTCAGATGCAAAGATGAATTGAGGGTCCTTTGGCATGAAGACTCTGATCTGATAGCCATAAGGAAGAAAGATGGAGCCTGTCATTTATTGGGAAGTATGGTCATTCCAAGAGTTCCCTTGGCTCAGCACTACTCTCTAATCCCATAGTATAGAAATCTATCTCCAAGAAAGAGTGAACTGTGGGGAATCCCCATTCTGGGCTCCAGTGGTTTTTAAGTCTGAGATGTGTCTGTTGTATTACTGGCTGTTGGAAAGAAGCAACAGTGACATTTTAAACAGAAAGTTATAGTTCTCTTATATTAGTAAGCATAAGTGGAAATTTCACAGCATTCTCCCTCAATGTGCCAGAGTCACATCTCCCTTCACAAGTTCTTTCTCTGTCACCTAGACCATGCCAGAGTTGTCTTGTAGATGGAAGTTTCTGTCCTGCCTGGTCCCACAGCCGTTCAGTCCCAAAAACACATACAGAGACTTATATTAGTTATAAACTGTTTGGACTATTGCTCAGACTTATCGCCAACTAACTCTTACAACTTACAATAACCCATATTTTTTATGGTTAGTCATATGGCTTGGTACTTTTTCTCAGTAAGCCATTCTCATCTTTATCTTCTGTGTTTGTCTGGTGACTGACTGCCTTTCCTATTCCCAGAATTCTCTTTGTCTGGTCTCTTTGCATATACTTCCTTCCCATCTACCAATACGAGTGACAAAACTTTACAGTCTACAAGAGCATTATCCCACAGCATTTCCCCTTTTTTCTTTTTTTTAAAAAAAATCATGAATCTATCCCCTTTGTTTAGCTTTTTCCTGACCATTATCCATAACAACGTGTACCACACTCTAAGCAAAGACAAACATCCATAATCTATTTTGCAGAAATGTGAACATAGTTTTCTAGACTACTTCCTGCTGGTTTGGGACACTTAAAATTTTATTGGGACACAAAGAAAATTTAGTATTATCAGCAGTTCCTAACTGGAGTATTCTGTGAACTTGATCATCTCAGCAAAAATCCCTGAAGCTGTTTTGGATGCAGAACTCAGAAAAAATGAAACAGAGGTGCTCTGAAACATTGGATCATCTGGGGCATGCCTTCCCACTGGATATTTTTCAGGGGATCTTCCTTGATCAAACCTTAATTTTCTTAACCAAGACTGAATCCACAGCTTCTCATTTCCCGAGGAAACAAAAGCAAATTCTTCTCCATAGTAACATACATTTTGATTTAAATTTTAAAGTCAAGACATTTTCAAAATGTATAGGTTAAATTTATCCAGCAGACTTTATAGTCAGATGTCTTTTAGCAGTTGTTGCTCCTTCCTCAGCAGTCAAACAATTCAAAGACAACACAATAGCATGCAGTATCCAGATTCTCTGTGTATTTTCCATCTTTATGTGGCTTTTTAAAAACAATATTTCTTTTATTTTTATTTTTTGGCCTTTTGAGACAGGATTTCTCCATGTATCTTTGGCTATCTTGACTATCACTCTGTAGACCAGGCTGGCCTCAAACTCACAGAGAGCCACCACATCCAGCTACTCTATTCCTTTTTAAAGAACTTTATCTAGTCCTTTTCTGTCTCTTTCCCAAACCTACACATATTTTTAAATGCACTGTAAACCTTTTAGAGGCTTTTTAATTCCCCCATTGGAATCTGATTTTACTGTATATATCTATATTTTTCTTAATGCATGAGTCCTTAATCTACAAAGCAGTATGGCTAGGATTTAAGCTATGGCTTTGGTGCCTGGTTTCATCCCATTCGTTATCTAGCTTCATTAAGGAGGTAGAGGTGGGAGTCATATTCATTGACACAACTGTGTGGAGTTTCTAGGCCCATGTCACCACCAAGAAGCATGCCACTGGGTGCTTATAAACACCATTTAAGTGCTTGGTGCCAAGGCCTCTTAAAAGAGATGTGACATTTTTGTCACTAATGCTGAGTCAGGAAGCCTCTCTTATAGGATCTGTGCCTCAGCTTGCCTCTAGCACACAGAGCCCAACTGAGAAAATGCTGTTATGAAGAAGCCAGACTTAACTCTGTTCTTTTCTGTCTGGAATCCTTTCCCAAGCTCTCTCTGGTTTTGTTTTGGATGTAGTTGCCAAACATTGGGTGCCATTTGGTAAATGAAAGTTCTTGTCCCACCTGGTCCCACAGCTTTTCAGTCCCAAAGTAACACACAGAGGCTTAAATTAATTATAAACTGTTTGGCCTCTTGCTCAGGCTTATCACTAACTAGCTCTTGCCTCTTAAATTATAATTTATATCTATGTTTAGCCATATGGTTTGATACTTTTTCTCATTAAGCCATTATCATCTTACTTTCTCTGAATTTGGCTAGAGGCTGTGTCTCCACCTTTCCTTTTATCAGAATTCTCTTAGTTTGGTAGCACCACCTATACTCCCTGCCTGGCTACTGACCAATCATCATTTTATTAAACCAATATGAGTGACAAATCTTTACAATGTATATGAGCATTATCTACCACATTTTTACCACTTTTCTATCTCGAGATCTTCCCATCGTTAGTATTTTTTCACCATCATTCTTTTGTAGACACAAGGCAAGATGATTGAAATCAGGGGCAAAGATATTGCTTTCAAAATGTGTCTCGGGACCTCAAATGCTGTAAGTGCTCATAATTAATCCTTGGCAGTGTGGACATGTTGGTAAAAGTTTTGTAGTTTCTTCTGATTGGTTAAGTCAAAAATTGGCACTATGTGCCTAACCATTATAAAGCATGGTTTTCACAAAGGAGTGAAGAATTAACAGCTAAAATCTTCAGTAACAAATGTGTCCAGAAAGAATCCAATATCATTATTTTCCTCTATAGTTATAAAAGTTTCCACCCACAGACATAATAGCACATTTTCTTTTAAAGTGCATTTGTTTAGGTACAAACAATATAAAGATGTATATAGATCAAGTAAATATTGTGCCTGTTACTTTATCATTCTATGGGAAAGGAGAATACTGATGAATTCAAGTGGGTCCTTAGAATTTGGACAAACTCAGGCTGCTGGACCAGGATGTATTAGTTACTTTCTTAGCACTGTAGTAAAATACTTGACAGAAACAACTTAAGGGAGGAATTACTCATTTTGACTCAAAATTTCAGAGGCTTCTGTCCCGAGTTTGATGAATCTGTGTGCCTGAAAAGATGACCATGGCTTCATAGTCTGCAGCAGGGAATGATCATAAACAAAGCAGAGATAGTGTCTCAAAGAGGACAGGTATAATTTGCTCAGGATAACACCTTTCCAGTGATCTTCTTTCTCAATTTAGGTACCACTTCCCAAAGTACCCAGACCTTCCATAATGGCATCACCAATTGGGCCCAAATCCTTAAAGCAGGAGCTTCTGGAAGACATTCCATATTTAAGCTATAATGGTCTGTTGCTGTGGGAGGGAACTATGATTCTGAAAGGCAAGCAAAGTTGACTCAGGAGAGTGAAGGAATGGATGGAATCTAGAAAGAAAGTTCAGATGCTCTACTGTGGCCTCACTGTCAGTTTTAGAAATCTTGAACCATGAAGGGATCTCTCAGTCTTTGAGACAGTTCCTCACAGTAGGGATTTTTTGTAGCTTCTCATGTCCAGAAGCAGGCAAGCCTTTCACCTCCTATGCATTGCTGATCTCTGTGAATGTCACCTTTTAGAAAGACCGCTGTTGATTATGTCTATTAAATATCACAGTTTCTCTCTGAGAGTCTTTCTAAAATCTTGCATTTTCTTTAATTACTGTTAACTCAGACTGATAGTATAATTGTTATTTATATATTTGCTTGAATGCATGCATGTGTGTAAGAGACACACACAAACACACACCATACCACCTCACAGCATACTGAACATTTCACTAGGAGAGAGCTTGCTTTGTACTTCTTTATACAAAAATGCAAGAATGCAAAACCATACCAGTACTTATTGTCATCCTAATAAAATAAGCACTTAACAAGTGAATAAATAATAATAAGCATTACCAAAATCTTAATCTTAAGCTTTCATCGTATGATTTGAGTATTTTCAGATAACTTTGTATTTTATCCCTCTTAATAGTAATTAATTAATACGTTAATATGAAATGTGGATCAAGAAAGAACAGTTGAGTTGTATTCCATTCTAGAGAATCTATAGGAAATAGACTTATCAGCTTGTGTTAATCCCTTCTTAGATTTCTGTTCCAGCTTTTCCAGTGTCCAAAGAGCAGTTACCAGAAATCAAGATAGTTCCTGTCTGTAGATGAAGATAGTTCCTGTCTGTAGATGAAGATAGCTCCTGTCTGTAGATGAAGGTAGTTCCTGTCTGTAGATGAAGATAGTTCCTGTCTGTAGATGAAGATAGTTCCTGTCTGTAGATGAAGATAGTTCCTGTCTGTAGATGAAGATAGTTCCTGTCTGTAGATGAAGATAGTTCCTGTCTGTAGATGAAGGTAGTTCCTGTCTGTAGATGAAGATAGTTCCTGTCTGTAGATGAAGATAGTTCTTGTCTATAGATGAAGATAGTTCCTGTCTGTTATGAAGATAGTTCCTGTCTGTAGATGAAGGTAGTTCCTGTCTGTAGATGAAGATAGTTCCTGTCTGTAGATGAAGATAGTTCCTGTCTGTAGATGAAGATAGTTCCTGTCTGTAGATGAAGATAGTTCCTGTCTGTAGATGAAGATAGTTAAGGAGATAGGTGAGATGGCAAAGAGTTCTCATATACAGATTTACCCTGGGTCCAAATATTTTTAAACGAAAGAGAATTTCACATGCCTATTCTAATTCTAATATTCTAGCAATATTGACTTCCTTGCCATGAAGTTTTCTTGTGGTCAATGGGATGGATTTCTGTTTTAATTTTGATGTTTTATGGAATCCAAAGTTTACACAAATAAAATTAAACCAGTACTAGTCATTGTGATAAATATTGAACATCTGGCGTTACCTGTGATGTTGGATGATATTTATGTGAGTCATACCCTAAACTATCAAATGGACAATTTATTTATGGCCTACTGTAGTCTAAATATTGGGTAACTTTTAAATTCTAAGTGAACTCTCTTTAAATGGCTCATTGTTTTATGTAAAATTCATGATGTTTGGAAATCACATCTCTTCTACTATGTGAATTCTAGGTGATTGAACTAAGGTTGTCACAATTTGTGGCAAGCACCCTTATCTTCTGAACCATCTTGCCAGCTCATGATTTTGGCTATTGAAAATGGTCTCATGTATCTCAGACTAGTATTAGACTTACTATATAGTGGATGATTATTTTGAAACCTTCATCTTTCCACTTTTGCCTCCCAAGTGCTAGGATTTTATGTGTGTGCTACTATGCCCAAAGAAGTTCTGAAGACCTAAAAATATCATAACAGTACCTATTCCCATTTATTTGTCCACTGGAGACAGGTTGGACTAGGATAATTATTATAGATGTTGCTAATGTCCATGGTCACCAATTGTTTTATTTCTCCCTGGGATAATCTCATGTTCATAGTTTTAGAATAATTTTAAATAGTGCTACTTTAATTCCACAAACGGATCCATTACAGTGAATATATAATATAGCTATAACACTATATTGGTAGTCTACTCAGTTTCTGATGACCTAAGTAAAGAAGAAAAGGGGACAGAAACGTTGATCTCCTTAATCTTTTAAAAACTTTTCCACTCTTTACCTCTTTAAAGTTAGTGGTGACTTAAAAACACAGCCTTAAACCTCTCTTCTGGAAACTATAAATATTAGAAATAAGAGGCAAATGTTGTGTTCATATTGTTCATGTAGTTTCATATTCTCTATATTATTTTCAAGATATGTACATGCTGAATATTAAAAACTAATATTTTCTTCTCTTATTGAATGGTTATCTAACTTCATACTATGTGGAGGATTGCTATATTACAAAATTTCCAAATATGTTTCACAAAAACTTTGAGCTTATGACAAGCTGAATGCTGGTGAGGGCACAAGGAAAATAGCAGTAATAAAGTGGACCACATTCTTGCCTTCTGGAGAATTCAGCTCTAGAGGGACTGTCCAGATGGAAAATGAAGTACTAACAGAGGAATATAACTAAAACCTGCAATTACAGAGGACATAGCAGTGAGCCATTATAATTAGAATGGAAATCAGTCTGCTCCTTTCCGGTGTTATACATAGCATTTAAATTAATATATATGTACACATTGCAGAGATTTTGCCTTTCATTATTTCCTTAGATTGGTTCCAAGAATTGAGTCTGAAAAGAAGAACTGGGAATCAGCATACAAACCTCATTTTTTGGATTTTGAATACTTTTATTTCTTGGAAAAAAGTTTTTTTTTTTTTTCAATTAGTCTCTGGTGGCAAAGCATCTGTCTTCCAGTGTCAGGGTGATGTCAGACATTTGCTGTTTCTGTTTTTGAAGTATAATAGTTTATTTATTGGAATTGCATTGGAATGTCATGTTTCTCATTTTTATTAATGTCCTGCAGTTGTCTTCAAACTGACAGTACCTTTCATGTCCTCTGGCACTGTTTGATTTTTTTATCCCAGGCTTAAGAGACTTACTTCTTGCATAGTATTGTGAAGATGATGTGTTATTTGATGAAGGTAATTTTCCTGTTTTTTGTTTGAGAATAATTCTGTGCTTTTGATAACAGACACCAAAATGCTGTTCACAAAATATTTGTAGTACTTTCTTTTCGATTTTTCCATTGTTTTTTAAATTAAATATATCGAATTAAGATTTTGTGCTATGACATGAGAGGTCAGGTCTTCTCGTTGATATTCCAACCAATACATCTCATTTATTGAAAATATTCAGGGCGGACCATGTTGCCAGAGGAACAAATGAGTGCCTAGCACAACCATCAGAGAGGCTTCATCCAGCAACTAAGTGGAGCAATGTGGAGACCCATGGACAAACATTAAGTGGAGCTAGGGGAATCCCATGGATGTGGGAAAAGAAGAATTGTGGGATCCAGAGGGATCAAAGTTGCTTGATTTTCAGAATATTCACTAACTCCTCATTCCTAAAACCATCCAACTTGATCATAACGTGTTGCTGCACAACAGTTTCCCCTGAGATTTCAAACTTCCATCTGGGAGGAAAATTTGGTAAGACACAGAATGTTAAAAGAAAGTTGAAACAACAGATGTTATACAGGAAGGTGAAATAGTCAATCCCAAAGGGAAGCTCATTGACCTTGAGAAAATCAACAACACAATGAATTTGGAAAATCACTAAAACTGACCAGGTTCACCTGGATCCTCCCTCCCTTGTGGATGTAAGCTCTAAGGGCTGCTGATAGCTACTGTTGGGCAGGCTGCAGTGAGTAGGAGAAAAGAAGCAGAGACCACTCTAACTACTGGAAGAAGCAGAAACCAGCCAGGCTGCCTGGAAGAGGTTCAGGTCAACCTAAAAATGACACTCTCTACCCTATTGAGCTGCATGCACTATAGGCTGCCTCTTTCCTGTGTTGTCATCCATGCTAGAGTGGGCATTAGTGATGTAACTGTTTTTAAGTCATTTCTTCTCCAGTAATTCCTTACCCATATTCTTGTAAGCAACCCTCAGAAATCCACTCTTTAGCCACGCTGGACTATGCCGTATCTGTATATTTTTCTGCAATCAGTTTCCTATGTGGGGTGAGTAAGCATTTATTTACAGTTCTTCAGGAGTAGTGCCAAATAGCACATGTATTAGAGATAAATTTCCTTTTTGCAGTTTTAATTTAATTTTTATTGGGGTCAGAGAATGTACTTTGTGTGATTTCAATTTTGTGAATCTTTGCAACTATTTTTAAGGATCAAAAATTGCTCTATGTTCCCAAACCTTGCACAAGTGTGCAGGAATATGCTTATGTCATTGGTTGGATTTTCAACTAATGCTAATTTAACTACATTAGAAGAAGATATTCAAGTATCTGTATTCTTACTTACCAATTTTCTCTTTAGTAATTTTTTAAAAATCAATTACCTTGAAAAATCTATTGAGATGTCTAATTATAATTCTAGATTTCTCTATTTTTTTCTTTTATCTCTATTCATTTTTGCCTCACGTATTTGAAATGCTATTATTGGGTGCATATTTTTAGGATAGTTACCTTGTCTTATCTCTGGTAATTGTCTATGCGCTCCAGTGTAATTTTCCTAATGTTAATGTCATCAGTTCTTTCTTAGTTTGTACTGCATACCAACTTGCAAGGTTTTCCATTCTTTAACTTTTAAATTAGTCCCTTTACACTGCAACAGGCATGAGCATTGTTCTTTTTATGGCAATCTGAAAAACCCACCATTCTAAATTCAGAGAATTATGATCATTAATTCTCTATTTCTTTTGTCTTTGGTATTACTCTGTGTATACTTAAAATGAAGATCCCGAAAGCTCTTGGATCTATTTGCATATGCGTGTGTCTTTAGTTTTAATAATTGAAAATTAAGTATGTATTAATCAATTACTTTCAGAATAAGAATGAAAATCCTATTACAGTTCATATTGAAATATTTGCATTTAGGAAAGTTCACGAGGTATCTTATGTCATTATTATACTAAGAATGTAACTTGAAGTTCATAGGAAAACCTGCTACATATAGATGAAAAAGTGCCTCTGAGAGACAAGCAATGCACAGAGAAGACTCTCTTATGGTCCAACCAACTCAATCTTCTTCTCTTATAAAAATTTCTTCAGGTCATTCTTGCCAAAATCTAACTTTGGGTCAGTTTCTTCAGCATCGCACCCCTCTCTGCCTTCGATGAGGTGAAAGGAGAACATTAAATGTCTTTCTACTCACACGCATTGCCCCTTTATTGGATTGAGGATCTTGGAGCACTCCATTCTTCACGGGTGTTTCCATCAAGTCACTTCCAATAGGGCTTAGAGAGCCTGTAAAGAAGCGGCAGAAAGAGTGTAATGATGGAGGAGAGTTATCTGTCTATGTTACTTTCATTGGTTTATTAATAAAGAAAACTGCCTTGGCCCTTTAAGAGAACAAAAAATTAGGTAGGCGAAATAGACAGAACAGAATTCTGGGAGAGTTGGGGAGACGATTCAGGCAGTCGTCATAGTGAGTCACCATGATTCTCCTCTCTGAGATGGACGCAGGTTAAGATCTCTCCTGGTAAGCCACACCTCGTGGTGCTACACGGATTACTAAATATGGGTTAAAGGAAGATGTGAGAATTAACCAATAAGAGGCTACAGATAATGGGCCAGACAGTGTTTAAGAGAATACAGTTTCCGTGTAATTATTTCGGGTAAAGCTAGCCGGGTGGCCGGACACAGCCCTGCCGTTTCTTTCTACAGTGTAAGGTCAGAGGAGATGGGAAACACCAAGGAAACAAGACCATTTTAAAACAGCAGGATGCAGGCAGAGATGAACTCACAGAGACTGCGGCAGAATACAAAGGACCTGCGCAGGTCTGGGCCAAATGTGATCCGAGCTCTGAGAAAGAAACAGACATATGTCCCACCTTATTTCTAACCTAGAAACTGTCTCCAGTTGATAACTGCCAGCAAAAGAAAATTTATTTTTCTCCAGTGAAGTTTCCCTGGGTATACAAAACGACTCTTAAGGGCAGGCCACAAACCCAGCTGTAGATGGCCAACACAAGATCAGCGCAATGCCTTTTTGGAGCTTCTTGGTGTCATGCTTGTCAGGGATTATTTAAGAATTATAGGCCTTTTGTGTGTGTATATTATGTGGAATTTCTGTGTGTGAAATGAGTGTCTCTGAATCTATAAGAGTTTCTTGTGCTTTTTTCTTTGGCTCTTTGTCTTCTGTTTGGTTGTTTGTTTTGTCATATTCTGGTCTATTTGTTTGTATTTTATATTGTTACTGTTTATTTTAGATGCTTGTTTTATTTTAATGTGTGAAGAGGAGAGGAGCGGGTCTGGATATATGGGGAACTGGGAAGGGTATGGAAGGAACTGGTGGGGGGGATCTGTAATAAGAATAAACTGAAGCAGCAATCATGGAACGACATGGGTCTATGAAAGTCCTCTGAATATATGTTGTGGTTGCTTAGCCTGGAGTTTTTGTGGAACTCTGAACAATGGGATTGGGAGTGTCTCTGTCTCTTTTGCCTGCTCTTAACATCCCTTTCTGCCTACTGGATTGCTTTCTCCAACCTTCTTATGAGGGTTTGTGCCTACTCTTATTCGACCTTGTTATGCGATATATGTTTGAGATCCTTGGAAAGCCTGGTTTTTTTTGAAGGTTAGCAAGGAACCAGATCTTGGGGAGAAGTGGTAGGGGTTCTGGGAGGAGTGGAAGGAGGAGAAACTGTGTTTGGGATTAATTGTATGAGAAAGAATAAATAAAAATTAATCTGTCTTCATGGGGAAAAGTATTGTACTGTATCATCTGGTGGAAGTGAAGGACAGACAGTAAACAGTTTCTGAAGAAATTACAAAAATCAGTCAACATATGTGCACATATGAAGTTAAAATTAAAATTTTATACAGCTATTAAATGGTAGCTATAAGTAGGGTAATTAAAAGAAATATAATGGAAATAAATTGTCATATTTGAAATATCTATATTTGGAGGGATGTGACTAGCTAATCACAACAATACCTAGTAGAAGAAAATTTCAAGTGGGGAATGTAGTAGGAAAGAAAGCAATAAAAGTATTTATACCCTCATAAGTGCTGGTAGATGTTTTCAGGAGATAGTGTAGGAATAGAATTTGAACTTGCCATTGGAACGGTGTCTATAAATCAGTAAGACACCAGTAGAAAAAGTGAATAATCACAAAAGTATAAATGCAGCCAGCAAGTAGCAACACAGAACTATCATGTGTCTATCACCACTAGTTGTAAAAAAAATGTGAGCATTGAACAGAGGTATAATTTTGAAAGATTTAAACAAAACTAAGTTAGAAAACAAAAAAAAAAAAACTAAGGTCATGATAGTAATCTTGGCGATAATTCAGAGAAAAAAAACACCTCAATGTTTTGATGGCAGAAGTGTAAATTGGTATATTTGTTCAGAAATCAATTTGACAGTATCAGTAGTCAAATTGTTGCAAGCACTACAATGCTGCTGCTGTCTACCCAAAGAATTGATCCAAACGTGAAAAAAATCTCAACCTGCTTCCATTTATAACAGTGGCCAGTGAAGTCCCAGGTGTATTAAGAACCCAAGCATGTGATGTGATGGAAGTTATTGTGGCATATCCTTACCATGGATTGGTATGCAGCTCTTAAAAGAAATTAACTCAAAAGATTTGCTAACATAGTGACAAAGGAAATGCTTGTGATACGTTTGTAAATTATGTGGGGGAGAGGGGGCTTACACATGTGCAGTTGAACTGTAGCTTACATTTTAACACTTATCTCATGTGCATGTTTGCATGTTCCTGGCTAAAGTATCTCCTTATCATCCATTTATATATATTATATATATAGCAGATTTGCACACTCATCTCATTGTTTATCTATCACTTATGTATCTGTGTACTTACCATCTTTGTATATAGCTACCTACCTACTTCTCTACCTACCAATAGTCTTTCTAGTCATTATCTATTTCTGTTAAGTTATAGAATATAATGTTTTGATAGATGTGTAAGTAAATATACATTACATTCACACATTTACAAACTCATAACTATCTTTGTTTCTATCTAGCAGTAACAGTCAAACTCTATTCTCTTAAATTTTGAAGATGTGAGTTTAATACTGGGGACTGTCATGAAAGGAGAAAGAGAGAATTGACTCCACAAAGTTTACTTTAGTCTTTCTGAACTCAATGTACACAGTGTGGCTCACATATGCTTCTTGATAATAAAACAAAAAGTTAACATTGAGCAGAAAAGGAGAATTAACCAGATTATATTTTGAATATATACAAATCTGAACTAGACTTTACTAAGAGATTATTCTAGAAAACTTGCACAAGACTTTTAATATGACATTAAAATTTTCCCTTTATAGTAACTATTTTCTGATCACATTTATAAGCTGATAAGAATAAAGGGGGGATAATATTTTTCCTCTATTTTCTGGCTAGAGTATAACTTTAGATTTTCCAAACATTTATCAAAATGTCCAGCTATCAAAAACCAAATATAAAAACATTGGCGTCTATATAAGTAATGAAGTTTAAAAATCATAGGAGTTAAATGTCAAGGGCTATAAAATAGACTTTTCTGGAAGTAGTGTAGTAACGGCAATTTCAAAGTTCATATAAATGGGATGGAAGCTGAACTTCATTGTTCCTTATGACCTTGTTAATAGTCGTATTAAAACAAAGAACTTCTCAGTGCAAAGGAAGACTGTAAAATATGTTTTCAGAAGAAAATAAACTCTCCACGAAAAAGGACATTTCAGTAAATGTTATATAGCCATTGGTTAACAGTGTTACTTATTTTAAGGTATTCTGTTAGAAAATAGGAATGCATACTTTTACCAGATAAAGGAATATTTAGGTTAGATAGAATACTAAAAACCCAAGTATTTATTTTCCTCAGTGCATCAAAGAATGTGCCAAACCAAACCCATTTTATGAAAATACAACTTTTCTTGAAAAGAGATTATAATATAAAGTACTTACTGTTTACGTTCTCTTTCAGAATGTAATTGGTTAATGAGCTTTTAGTTTCAGAAGGTATTGTTTATTTTTATTGTTACAAAGGAGAACCTAATTTGAAACCTAATTTCAAATTGGTTTTGCATTTAAGGTCTTATTTTTACAATGCTTAGTCACTTTGTCTTCTGATGATTTTGAGTCAACAGCAACATAGTTATGTTGTTGCCCTAAATCTTAGAGATTTAATTCTCACATGTTCCTTAAAACTGCATGCCTACAAGTTTTATATTTAATTACTAAAATGACAGTAATGGCTGAGAATGAGTTCTTTGAGGAAAATATGTAATTGAGGGAGAAAGAAAAACATTAATTTATATAATTAATAGAGAACTGTTAAAATAAATTTAACAAATGACCTCTGACCTTAAAGAATTCTGGTTTTGTAGAACAAGAATTCTAAGTCTTTTCATATTCAAAATATCATCATCATTATCATCACTTCAGTTGTGTATACATATAGGTTGTAGGCACCTAGCATACCGTACCCTAATTCAGTCTCAGTCATTCTTTTAAAGGATTTTTTAGGCTTACACTTCTACATTACTATTACTTATCTTTGAAGGAAGTCAAAACAGGAATTAAGACAGGGCATAAACCTGGATGCAGGAACTGATGTAGAGGCCATGGAGGGATGCTGCTTACTAACTTGCTCAACCTGCTTTCTTACAGAACTTGGACCACAAACCCAGGGGTAGCACCCCCTACAATGGACTGAGCCTTTCCACATTAATCAATAATTAAGAAGATATTCTATAGGCTGGACTACAACCTGATCTTATTTTGACATTTTCCAAGTCAAACCTTTCTCTTCACAGATGACAGTTGGCATAAATACATGGGATCCATCTAGGCCCTATCTCTATATATGTGACTGATGTGTAGCTTGATCTACTTCTGGAACTTCTAACATGGGGACAGGGTCTATCCCTGACATTTTGCTGGTTCTTGGGAACCTATTCCTCATACTGAGTTGCTTTACCCAGCTTTAATACAGAGAGATGCTTAGTCTAACTGCAATTTGATGTGGCATGCTTTGTTAAAACCCATGAGAGGCTCTTTCTTTTCTGAACAGAAAAAGAGAAGGATTGGATTGAGAGGAGTAAAGGGGAAGTGGAATGGGGGAGTTGGTATATAACATAAATAAATAAAAGAAAACAAAAAGGTATCTACTCTTTTTCAAAATTGAAAGTCTCCATAAAGATCCAAAATATTTCCTAAAAATTTAAAGTCTTTCAACTCCTGTAAAATAAATAAAAAAATAATATATTAAGTATTTTTTTACTTAAATGAGACAGTACCAGGGAACAGTCACAACCTAAACAAAGCACAACCAAACTCCAACAGTGTAAATAACTCAATATACAATATCTGGGATTCAATTATGACCTTGTGGGCACCTCCAGGAGCTTTAGGTTACTTTCCTGCTCAGCTCTCTGCAGCACACACAGTTTGTCCTCTAAGCTTAGGCAGGTTCCACTCCACCACTGCTGCTGCTCTTCATGTGGTTACTCCATCCTACTGGTATTTCCAGTACCTGATTCAACAGGGCTGTACTTTTACCAATAGCCTCTCACGGACTGTCTTCATAAATGCCAAGCCCCAACTTCTCTGCATGACCCCTTCAATTCTGGTCCTTTACCTGCTACTAAGGATGCACCTTCAGCAATCACCTCTCTTGGCCATGCACAGTGCCAAGCTGCAGCTGCTCTCCCTGACCCCTTCATGTCTTCAAAACCAGTACCAACTGGATGACTCCTACACTAACAAAGTTGCTGCCAGGATGAGGTACCACCTTTGCCACCTCTAAAATACAGTTTCTGTGTGGCCAAATGATGTCAGCATGCTTCTCTGTATGACTGGTTCTCTCCAGACTCCTCTGTATAATGTCCTGGACACATGTTTCCACAAAAGTGATCTCCAGAATGCATTCCCCGTCTGGATGAAATCTATGAGCCCAAATGCGTCTTTTTATGTTGCCTCTGTTTAGTATTTTATGATAGTGATGGGAAAAACAATTAGTGCAGACAATAAACAGAGCAGGGATTATCAAGTATGTAAGATATGGAGGGAGCTTAACAGTACAGGGAATTTGCTTAAATATTGATTAAGGTGGTAGCTGTATAATTACTTGTAATTATTAGGCTCAGACCAAAGCAACAAAAAGTATGAATATTAAAGGTGGCATCGACCTCCATAGAACACACGGAACTTTTGGCATTAAGAAGCAGGAGCATCATGATCTCCTGCCATTGCCACAGTGGTATTCTTGGTGCAGATACAGAATTCCAGAAGTTGTGGACTTGGCTACTTGGCAAAGCTATGTGTGTTTAACATAGGGTGAGCCTCCTGCCAATGCTAGGCAGCTTTTCAAGCTGCCAAAAAGTATGTCTCCACTCCTATTAATTCCATTAAGAACAAGCCAATGACTTTAATTTGGATTCCTGATTGAACTATAAACTGTGCTCCATCTGCTTGGTAGTATAAGCACCAGATAGGTCAACAGTTCCTGGAAAGAGTTTGCGCAAATGCTAAAACTAACGAAATGGGAAGCTGAAAATATTGGCATCGAAGCTCTGGCCAGTAGGAAAGTCACCTTCAGGCTGAATGTGAAAGAGAGCCTTTTGTTGATAGGTTCAGGTCTCTGCATCCATGTAGCCTTTGTGGACATTACAGAAATGTGAATTTATTGTGTAACTTTGCTTTAGTCAGACCTCAGCCGATCATTGTTGAAGAAGGCATTCCTGATACAGAAAGTGGGGGAAGCTAATTTTGCAGAGGACCAGGTATTCCCACATCTTAGTTGCTACCTCGTCTATATTTAAACAAGTTTACCATTCTGATAGAACTGGGAACATCGGGCACTTTCACTAACAGTTTCAGGGTCATGGTTGCAGCTCTCCAGAGCTGAAATGATGCTGCCTTTGCCTGGTAAAATTCTATGTTGGTATAGTTCAAATAAGAGCATGCATCACCAATGTGGTCCTTTGGGACACATAGGGTATAAAATATATAAAATAAAAGTGAAGAATGTGAGGCTGAAAAGAAAGGACATTCTTGGGGTCAGATATCAAGACTTTTTTGAGAAGAGTTGAAGAAAGAAGTAATGGAGTGGTTAGAAGTGGAAGGAAAATGGATGGAAAATAAAATTCTAAGCATGTACTGCAATCGACACCCATGATAGGTCAGAGAGAACCTGGCTTAGCAGATGACTGGGCACATTCAAATTTTGTGAAACTGATGTTCTTTCCTTGTTCTGGTTTAGATTTTACCAAAGGTCTGAGCTTGGGTCACAGTACTGATGAATACTGTCAATCATTTTATGTGAAGGGACTTTCAAAAACCCTCCTCCTGCATTTATCTAATTCTCTTCTACCTAGGTTAATCGTTTCCCTACAAGATTTCCTGGGGAAAAAAAGCCTGAAATTTGATTCCAGCGACCAGTTTTTAGTGCTTTTAGTAGCTCTTCACTGGTTATAGAATGAGACACAAACACTCATCAGAATATATAAGGCTCCCAACAATTGTGATTTGATTTCCTCAATATTATCTATTTATGACAAGATAACAAGAGCCACCAATTTCCTAAAATTTATCACATTTAGTCAAAATCGTTTTCCTAGATCTCGGTGTTTGTGAATAATCAGATCTCATTGCAAAGAATGTTTTACCTATGGTTATTAAATAGGTATTTTATAAGTAACATATCTCAGAATACTAATGTCTATCCCTTAAAATGTTCCCATATAAATCAACAAGCAAATGGTATATTCGTCTTCTACACATGAGAGTATTGGGATGCAATTCATATAATTTATTAGTGAAATGTGAAAATTCAATGTATTTTTTAAAACGATATGATGTGATATATGATATGATGTGATAGGATATGATATAAAGTATCGCTATTATCCAAATTTGGCACAGTTCATTCACCCCTAATAGAAGTACTGTGCACATAAACAGCAACTGTTCATTGACCCTAAATCCAACCCACTCCGTGACTACTACTGATCATTTTACATAAATAAACTCAGACAATAATTCTTTTTCATGATCGTCACATGTCACAGTTTCTTTCTTTTTTTTTTTTTTTTGGTTTTTTTTCGAGACAGGGTTTCCCTGTAGTTTCTAGAGCCTGTCCTGGAACTAGCTCTTGTAGACCAGGCTGGTCTCGAACTCAGAGATCCGCCTGCCTCTGCCTCCCGAGTGCTGGGACCACCGCCCGGCCTCACAGTTTCTTATTAGAAACAAAGTATTTTAAATAATGCCTCTCTCTCTGTATACACACACACACACACACACACACACACGCACACACACACACACACACACACACACACACACACACATATTTCTCTCATGTCTTATTATTTTTATTGAGTCCTGGACACTTTAGGTAGTATTCTGTGAATTCTGTGGAAAGTTTGGATAAAGATCCCCCAGGAAAGTATTGATTTTGGCTGTTCACTTATTTCCTTATTTGTTCTGTGATTTCGATGATTCTGTGAATTCTGCATGGTTGGCAGTGTCCAGCATCTTATAGATGGGCTGCTTGTCTACGTGTCCCTTGGTAACCAGAAATTGCATATTGATTTATGCTAATGTTTAATTTTTTAATTTCACTATTGGATATGTATGGTGCAGGAGCCTCCACATCAGTCCTCAGAATTAGTAGCATTTTGTTCCAGTAGACATGAGTTCCCTCTATACGTTTTCCTGTGTGGTATAAATACAAGTTTTCAGAACAACTGCACTGAATATTATTTAAGAATAATGTCTCGATCTGACTGTCCCCCAGGAAAGCCTGTCAGGTTGTATTGTGGCCTAAACTAGAAAGGAAACTTCTATTCAGAGAGAAGGGGCGCGAGTGGGGCCATGCTTTGCTTTTCAGGCTTGTCTTCTTGTGCCTGGGTGGATTTAGACTGGAATTTACGAACAGCTATTGATACCACTACCCTGAGAATTAACCGAGATTCTGAACTCTTCTCACCATTTTTTCTGTTTCCTTTGTACCTCATGCTTTCTCTTATTCTTCTGGTGGTTCTGCCATTCTGCGTGCATCATGTGACCCCTGTCTTTCCATCAGGGTTTCCTGATTTCACTGAATACCCATAGGCCTGAGGTTCTCCACAGCTCAAAGAATGGGAACTATAGGGAAGCAACAAGCCTTGCGTTTTTCAGTTTCAATAGTACTTGGGACAAATGTGTATACACAAGTGAATTTAGGAAGTAATGGAGGTCCTCAATGTCAATTTTATGCCCAATTCTACCCTATCAATAAGATTTCCTGTTGTAGTGAAGAAATCCAGGAGGTTCTGGACAAACATTTTGCAGACACTAAGGGACTATGGATGCCAGTCCAGACTACTACACCCAGCAAAACTTTCAATCACCATGGATGGAGAAAACAAGATATTTTATGACAAAACCAGATTTAAACAATACCTGTCCACAAATCCAGTCCTACAGAGAGCACTAGGAAAACTCCAACCCAAGGAATTTAGCTGTACTCACAAAAAACAGGCAATAGACAACCTTACAAAAGTAAATCTTAAGGAAAGAAAACTTATACACCACCACCAAAAAATAACAGGAATTAACAATCATTAGTCATTAATATCCTTTAATATCAATGAACTCAATTCATGTATAAAAACACACAGGCTAACGGAATGGAAAAGAAAACAGGATCCCACTTTCAGCTGCATATAATAAAATCACCTCAACTTCAAAGACAGATATTATCTCTGTGTAAAGGGATGGGGAAAATCTTTTCAATCAAATGGACCTAAGAAGAAAACTGGTGTAGCTATCCTAATATCTAACAAAATAATCTTCTAACTAAAGTAATTAAAAAAGATGAAGAAGGATATTTTATTTTCATCACAGAAAAAAATCCAACAAAGTGAAGTCTCAATTCTGAACGTAAATGTCCCCCAAACAAGTTCACCCCTGTTTTTAAATGAAACATTACTAAAGTTTAAATGGGACATCAAATAACACACATTAATAGTGGAAGACTTCAACACCCCACTCGTACCATACAACCTATCTGCCACGCAGAAAACTAACAGAGGAATAAGGGAACTAACAGATGTTATGACTCAAATAGGAATAACAGAGATCTATAGAACACTCCACCCAAACACAAAAGATTATACTTTCTTCTCAGCACCTCAGGGAACCTTCTCTAAAATTGACCACATACTCAGTAACAAAGCAAACCTCACCAGATACAAAAATTTGAAACAATCCCCTATATCTTATGGGATTAAGGTTAGAATTCAACAACAATACATTACAGAAAGCAGCATACAAACTCATTGAAACTAAATAATGTTCAACTAAATCACCATTGGGTCAAGGAGGAAAACTAGAACGACATTAAAGAGTTTCTAGAATTCAATGAAAATGAAGGCACAACCTACCCAAACTTATGGGACACAATAGAAGCAGTACTGATAGGAAAGTTTGTAGCATTTCCAGGAATCCACAACAATGATCCCAGCTAAGAATCTTAGCAATAGAGGAGATGGTGCATGAATTGGCTTTCCCCTGTAATCAGATTTGTGATTAAACCAACTGTCATCATAGAGCCTTCTTCCAGTAACTGATGGAACCAGATACAGAGCTTCACAACCAAGCACTAAATCAAGTTCCAGGAATCTAGTTTAAGAGAGGGAGGTGGTAATATACAAGCAAGAGATGTCAAAATCATGAAGGGGAAATCTACAGAGACAGCTGAACCAAGCTCTTAGACTTAAAACTATTGAGACCCTGCTCAAAATTTGCTCTTGGTCACAACATTTTTTTTTATCTTCCTGTAAAAACAAATTCAGCTGAAGGTACTGATCAAATCTGAATGACTCCTTGCCTTTGTACACTAAAGCAGAACCTTGCATGCATAGCATAAAAATTAAAACATGATTATTTCTTTACTCCCACCACATCACCAAGTATGCTCTGCCTTTGTTCCCAGTGGTAACAAGCAAGTCCATGTCTATTGCTTGAGTACCAGCCTCTGAAGGTGAGGGCACTTGTGTTTCTTATAAATTTCCCATGGAGGTGTTAATGTACTTTTCATGTGACAGAGTCTCAGTGCATGTATACTTATTGATAATTATACGTAGCGAAATTTCCCCTTACAAAGTTCTTCTGGAAGGGCATAAAGGGACAGAAAGTAGAAAGAGATGAAGGTCTCTCACCTGTGTGGAAGGATTAAGGTTCATCTTCCTGATTTATGAACTTGTAACCTTATGCTAGGTGGCCAGAGGTATGTGAGATATAGTTATTGGAAGAGTTAGATTATCAATCATCATAAACCATGAGAAAATGACCATCTTCATGCTTAAATATAGACTGTGGGAGTTTATGAAATCTTACAGAAACATTTTGCTGGCGTAATAGAAGGCAAGTAGAAAGATAATGTTCTGAGATGGCCACACAATAGCTCACATGGTCGTTTGTGGGACATTAAATCATAATGTGCCAAAAGAGAGGTCAGACAAGCTAACCGTGGTGTGGTAGTTAGATCAAGAACAAAGTTTTTGTTGAACAATCCAGAGTTTTCTTTTTTGTGCTATGCAGCTTGTCAGCACCTGATGAATTATAGAAATCTCTGGGTTTATTACATATTAAAATAGCCAGACTCTTTGTTCTGTGGGTGGGCTGTTGGAAGTGACCCTGAGACAGAGGATGGGTCTTTCTGTCTGATGTTTCCTGTGTGGGCTGAAAAGCTTCAATGAGGTGACATTTATGGACTCAATACTGATAATAAAGGAAAATAAATGGAGATAAATGAGCCTTCTGTCCCTGCACAGGACAGAAACTGGCATGAAGACAAAGTTGCTGAATGAAGTGTACTTTAGAATTTTATTGCAAATATTTTATTCTAAGGAAAAATGTTCTGATTCAAAGTACCTAGAATATTCATTGAAGTAGAAACAAAAGATGAAAGCAGTTGCTACAACTTTGCTATCAAACATCCTTCTGCCCTTCCCCAGGACGCTTCTTTTTCCGTCTAACCTATTTTGTATGCAAGTTCTGCACTGCTATGATCATATTCCATGCACAATTCTGCACCTTGCATCTTTGTACTAATAATATATCATATGCATTTTTTATGTTACCAATTTTCCATAAGCACCATTTTAATGGCTGCATAACAGTTCATCATATGGATGTGTTATCATTTAATAATTTCTTTTATTATCTATTTAGTTTTTTATCATATAAACAAAATGGGAAACTGTGCAGTAATAAACATATTTCTGCAAATATATTTATACATATTTGTTTTCCCCTATGTCTTAGGTTATTTCATTTGGAGAGGTTTCTGGAATGGAATTGCTGAATCATAATAACCCTGTATGAGCAATTTTAAGACTCTTGATCTATTAATGCTAAATTGCTTTGCAAGGCTGTTGCATCAATTTACATTCCTATGAAGCATATGTGAGTCCTTAGGAGGATAAATACTAAGGAATAGAGAAAAAAAGGATGCCAGAGCATCCAGGTAAGAATTAATGGAATGAACTGCAGGTTATCTTGCAAGCGATGAATGGAAATAATAAAACTGCTCCAATGTTCTACAATTAGCAAGCATTCCTGGAATACTTCTGAGTAGAAAATGATTTCTTGTTATCATCCTCTACCATATCTCTTTGCCTGGGCTCTCCCACGTCACTTCCATTAAAATGGGAAAGTTGGAAGAATACCTTCTTCTAGTATCCGCTTCCTAATCCCTCTTGTTAAATCTAGTTTGGCACACATAAATGTCTTATGCCCCAGTTCATCACAGATGCTCACACAAGGTTTGTTGCATTTGATGTTCATGGGAAAAGAGCACAGAGGATATGCAGAGAGGAGGCTAAAGGAATGTGAGTTAAGAATCAGTATCAGTACAGGGTAGCAAGATGAAGTAGGAATCAAGTTTGTTGTGTTAAATCTTGTTTTCTCTCTGGGGCGATGAGTTTGAAACAATTACCTCTGCATGGCTTCTGAAGCAAATCACAAGAAGAGTGCAAAGAGAGTTGATATTGCCAGGAACAGATGAGACTGAGGCTATGCATCTAGAATGCATGGATATACGTCTTGGTCCCTCCCAATTTTAGAGAGGTATTGTTATGTGTGTGTGCTATGAGGGGGGTCATGGGAAGGTACAGGAGCATAGCTAGACACCTACATATGGGAGACTGTTTCCTAAAAAGAATAGGCATTCCAGCTGTCAATGATCCTGAGATGAGTTTACAATTTATAGAAAAATATATCACAAAAAACCTAAAACAAGACAAACAATACATGGAGAGGAACATTTCTCCTTTCTACAAAGCTATGCTTTTGATTTGGGTCTCAAAGAGGCCATGCATCTTGTTAGGATGAAACCTTTAACACAGTTTAGTATGCACCAAAGGCCATGTTTCTGAAATGCCTTCTACAGATCTAAGGAGAGTAGATTATCATAAGACTTATAGAAAGGAAGGCTGCTTAGAGTCACCATATTGGCATAGCTTAGTGTCATTCACCGATAGACTGAGCAGATGTCAGCAAAACAAGAAGACACAGAAAGAACCCTCGAACTGCTGCTGAAGCAGAAGTTTGATACCTGTGAGGATACAGTGCCTGGAGACATTAGGTGTGGCCAACATTCAACCACATAGTATTGGAAGGGCTGTTGTGTTCCAAAACACATTATCTGCCACCCACCAGAGACAAGATGGACTACTCTGTTCAGGTTTTCCTTTTCTTCTACTGGACGATTTCTGTGTGTATACAGTCTCAGTAATTCTTCATGAACATCTCAAAGATACTCTGCATAAGCATACATTTATTATGTGGAGAGAATATTCATAAATAAATTACATTTGATGTTTAGTATTATATCCCAGCCTAGGAAAAAAGACTTGACTATCTTTATAAAAAGTTTTTTTTAAAGAAACCTTAAAAAAGGGAGAAATTGATCTGAAAATCTTAGAGAAGGAGAAATTGATCTCTTGTTCCTTGTCACACAAAGTAAAATGTGAAACCAATGAACTAAGGTGTTAGAAATGAAGAGATGCGCAAGACCTAAAAACATTTGCAAATAAAGTGAGAGCATTGGTCAAATAGTTTACTAAAAAAGGCATTTGGCTGTGAGTGGTCTAATCTGATTAATTAAAACAATCTGATTGTTTTAGTTAATAATGATTTTATGTATTAACTGCTAGTTAAATATGTTTAAGACTAACTCAAGTTGTCTTGGAATAAAAACACAGAAGACAACTTAGAAAACAAAGAATATTTTTAGAAAGAACAATATTTCTTTAATAATAAAATTTTAAGTTAGTATACAAAGTAATTGGTTTTATTTCAACATTTCTCTGTAATTATAATCTGCCATTTTAATCTTCCTAGTTCTTCCCCAGTTCTTCTATTCCCCTGTTTAAATAGTCTCCCCTTCTTAAGAATTCCATGCAAATTTTAAGCATGTGTGGAAAGAGAGGCTATAGTTCCTTTAGGGAGCAAAATGGACCTATGGGAATAAAGATTAGAAAACTTGAAGGAAAAAAGGAAACTGAAATGGTGCACAATGCCACAAAAATCAACAAAGAGAATCGTGGCATCTACTCTCTAGCTCATGGGGCTGAGGGCTTTAAGTGTAGTACCAAAACTTATTTTAGATAAAATTATCACATTAAAGTAAATGAGGTAAATGTATACAAAAATGTAAGACTCGTTTACAAAGTTGTCATTACTAGTGTGACTTGGGCAACTTATAACCAGATGGACTGTCCTTCTATCAGGAGAGGGTCCTCCATCTCTGCATGCATAAATGTCAACATCCTCTGTTAGGTTCAAAATGAGAGATACATTATTTCCTGGTCAGCAAAAGCCTTCTATTTCTATGTCCTTAGGCACTTCATTACAACCGTTTCTCCAGGAAAATCAGCATCTCCTCTGGAGGCCCCTAATTTTCAGTATTTATCTGTAATGTGAGTCTTTAGTAAACAAGGCCAAATGAAAGCAGGGCTTTTTTTTTTTTTTTTCCTGTAATTTCAAAGCACTCTTCAACATTTCAGTGCAAGTGATGCATTGGGGATGAAAGCTTCATTTGCAGATTTATACCACAGTAGGATTATCTTTGTCCCCATCAACATGATATTTGGTAGCCCTGTGAATTGAGCTGAAAGTAAGTAGCCCCACTGGTGAGCTTTGATTGACATAGTCCTTCTATTTTGGGCAAAGTTCTGTGCTCAGCATGGGGATGGCTGAATCAATAGAACACGAAAGCCTCAAACCCATCTTGGAGATGTTTGAATGCCCAAATGGAAATGTTGACCTTTTCTTGCTGCAAACCCAGTCCTCCATTTAATGAAGTTGCAGCTACAAAGAAAAGCGCATGGTCAGCTGGAGTCAGGAAATGATTTGGTACTGATTGGATGTTGATCGTGCCTGACATCAAATCCTCTTCCCAAGTTCTGTTACTCTAAGTTCTCCTTAGAGAGCAGAACTTTGGCCTAGACTCTCTTTCCTCTCTCAAGCAGACCCAAGAGAAATGAGATTTTTGCGAGCACTGTTAGGACAAGTCGCTTCCTCTTTCTCATGGAGATTCAAAGGCAGATTAAACCAGACACTGAAAAGCTATAACCTGAGAGGTAGCAGAGGAATGAGAGAACTAGGATTTAAAAGTTCTGGTTTCCTGTCATTTACTGAGAAATAGAAAGCTGACATGTGTCAAGGGCACAGTGATGTTAGGAATGGATGTTGAGGGTACACCTCTCCCTCAGTGGTGGTTCAGGCATTTCACAGTGAAGGGAAAATCAGATTTCCTAGACATTCTTCTTTGTTGAGGATTTGGTCCATTAAATATGATGCATATGGAGGCTGGGGAGACAGCTCAGCCACTAAAGTGTTTGACACAGAGACGTGAAGACTTGAGCTTAGATCCCCAGCATCAGCATAGCCAAGTGCAGCGAATGATGCCTTTAATCCCATTTTGGGAGAAACTGAGACAGGGAATTAGCTAATTGCTCCTGAAAGGCTGTCTAACTGAACTTGTGAGCATCAGATTTGATAAGAGTTACCATTGCAAAATATTAAGGTGGGAAGCCAATGAGAATACCACCCACTGTCAACTTCTGGCATGCACCTGGGCAGACATATACTTGTGCCTACTATGTACATACCCAAACAGAACAGGAAACAAAGGAAAATGGACATCTTAATTTTACATTCTCCTCAATGGGAAGAACTGTCCCTCAGTTTCTCTGAGCTGCATCTAAGCTAATTTTAGAGTACTCACATAGGAGCCTAAAGTCATGGAGGATAGGTATTGACTAAGTTTTCTGTCCCACCTGGTCCCACAGCCGTTTAGGCCCAAAGAAATACACAGAGGTCTACATTAATTATAAACTGGTTGGCCTAGTAACTTAGGCTTCTTGCTAACTCTTTTTTACATCTTAAATTAGTCTATAATTCTTGTCTGTGTTAGCCATATGGCTTAGTACTTTATCAGTGAGGTATTCTCATCTTGCTGCCTCTGCATCTGGGTGATGACTGAAGACTGACTGTTTGCTCTTCCCAGAATTCTCCTGTTCTCATTGCCCCACCTATACTTTTTGCCTGGTCACCCCACCTCTACTTTCTGCCTGGGCTCCCTGCCTATACTTTCTGCCTGGCTACTGGCCAATCAGCGTTTATTAAAATACAAGTGACAAATCTTTACAAAGTGTAAGACAGCAGATAGGAAAGTAGAACTTAGTTGGGAAATACTGGTGTTTTGTTCTGTAAATGCCTGGCAGACCAGAGGACTTAAATAACAGAAGGAGACATCTTTAAAGAACACTCTTCCGTCCATCTTCACAGAGGTCTCAGATACATGCATCCAGAAATACCTTTCTTTAATATCATAAAGAAAATAAAGATGCCAACAATTATTAGTAGCATGAATATAGTTGACTTCAGTTGATGAAAATTAATTCTATCACCAGTATGCTATGATTTTAGAAGCATTCTTCCTTTAAGGAGTGTGCATGTGGACTGAATGTGGTACCCTGCATACAATGCTTTGCAGAGTCCCTCACACAAGGAAACATTCAGTTTCACATTTAGTTCTCTACTTAGAAGTAATTCAGCTGTTATCTGAGCACTGCTTCTCCTAGAAATCTGATTAAAATTTAAATATGTATCCTGCTCCAAGGTGTCCACCTCAAATGTCTCAGGAAAGAGAACTTTTAATAAGTATGCGTGCTTACACTGGTGATATGCTGACATTTAAAAGCAATAATATTTGAACTGAGCAAGGAGAAAGGCTGGCACCCCAACGTGACTGCCCTGAATAATCACCGCAGCCCCTTCCTGCTCACAAGGCAAGATTACCCACCAAGATCAGCGTGGTACCATTTGCTTTGTTTACTGACAAAGTCTAAATCAGGTGCTAGTCATTGATACACAATTGTCCTGCTTCCCCAATGTCACTGGTAGAAAATAGAAGCGAAAAACGTGTTTCTCCACGATTCTTACACCTCTGATTGGTAAACATTAAACCTTTTCTCCTCAAGTTATGTTTGGTCATAGTGTTTACCATAGCAGCAGAAGAGCAACCTAGAAAACTACCTCATGTCTGAAAAATATTCAACAGTGGTAACTTTTCTTGGATTCCCTGGAATACAAAGGAATACAAGGGTTACACCACACCCCTTTTCCTTCACATGCTTTATCTTCTTTCCAACCCCTCCCCTCTTCTTCCCTTTCTTCCTTTTTTCTCTCTTCCCCTGTATTCTTCTCCCTTCTTTCTTTCACTCCCTCTTTTCTCCTCTACCCTTCCTCCTAAACTACAATACACACAAAAGCAGACTAAATTATGCTCCTGGAAATTTAAATAATGAAAAAGCGTTTGCCTAAGTATTCCTTTTTTAATTTGCTTCATATTTTTAGCCTTAAATTAGTATTTTATTTAGAGACTATAGTTTTAAATTGTATAATTTCCTCATCATAAAAGTTATTTCATATACACATTGTATTTTAAAAACCAAAAGGTGCAAAACACAGAATCACCTGAAATTTTACAGCTAGAAGAGACAGTTTCAGTTTCTTGGTGGTTTTGGCTTTCCTCCATTCATTTCTGCATGAACTTGTGGAACATATGCACAATTACAACTTTACTCCTCAAATATTTTTGCTGTGTGTTTTCCAGGATCTATGATGTAGGATACTCTGTGTTCTCTCCTTAGTGGTAGATGAAAGTAACAGCTTATTTCTTTGATTAGACTCCATATTCTTATTTTTCACATTAAAAAGAAACCCAGTAAATAAAATTAATTGTTTTGAGTACCGCTATGTGTTGTAAGCTAGCATAAAAAAAATCATGATTCTGCTGCATCAGTCTCCAAAGTTTTGGAAATAATTTTATGTTTAATGTTTTAATAATGTGGAGAGGGATTATGTAGTTGACTGATATATATATATATATACATAAATATATATATACCATATATATATACCATATATATATATACATATATATATAAAACATTTAGTTGTATATGTCTCCACAGAGGCTATAAAGCCTTAATTAAGATGTTAAGCATTCTTAGCACAATACTTGTCATCTTACGTAATTTAAATAAATAATTATTTGTTATTGATTTGTTTTTAAGTATTTTAATCTAAATTAAAAATTTCCTTCATGCTCATCTTCTTCTATAGTATTTACAAAAGCATGTTTCTTAAAATCTTACCAGAACTTGATAACCTGTCTTTATTCATTTATTAACTAACTAAGTAATTCTCATTTGCTGAGCTGAGATTCTGGCAGTCTTTATATTAATTTTGGTAACTATGATTTCTAAAGAAGCTGAGAGACTAATGCACAAATCTAATGGTCAATTTACATTGCTGTTGTGCTCAGAGTTGAATTTTCTTTCAACCATGCCATTTCATTTTGCAAATGTTTAATTTCTCACCTTTTCTAGCAAGAATTCAGACTTTGTCTTCACAATAAAAACAAAAGCCCGGGGCACTCAGTTGTAACTTTAGAAAGAGAGGCAGTTGTCTAAGAATAGTTCTCCTCTCTCCAGCATTAGCTCCCAGAGGTATTGGTGTGGGATTATGACCAGTCAACCAACTGATAAATTATATATAATCAGTCACAGACTCGAGAGACATTGTTTTCTTTGTTGCTACAACTCATTTTTATTGAAAATCACCTCATCAAATCAATCCTTCCTTTCATTCTTTGCATACTTTATTTTTCCATATATAAGAGAATGTTATATGAGGTTCTTTTAGGAAAGTTCTATTAGTAAAACATAGTTATCTCCCTAACTATAAAAATTGCCCTGTTTCATTGACATTTGTCTGTGACATTGATGAATTTTTCAATAAGCTTGAAAGTCCTTTGTGTAGATACTATACTGTTTTGATTATTCATACTGCATAAGTGAATGTATGAAAAGTTACCCATAATTACAGTCCTATGACAGCAAAGTTAAAGAGTCAGTACTTCCTTTTACTGAGGAATGAGCAAACTCAATCAAACAGACAAAACTTTGCAATGAAGAAGGACACTTAAAAGAAATCCCACACTAGCTCAGAATTGAGTATAATAAAGTGTTATTTATTTAGGGGTAGATTCACAGATCACAATCCTCTGCTGAAACAGGGAACAGCAACTGAATCCCGCAGCCAGAAAAGAGGCCAGACTCATGCTTTACATCAGAATATATAGTGTAAGAGGCTGTGCTCAAGTGGGCAGGTAACTTAAATGCTACTGGCAGTAGGAATTCCTACAGCATTGCAAAGTTGATACCTAGGAACTATTAGAATATACCATAATCAAATCCTTATTTGTGCATAAGAGGATCATTATATTTGTGTAGAACACTACAACAAAGATGGATGGATAAGTGATAGATAAATAAATATTTTCAATAGCATCTGTATCAACATATACTTATACTCACACATACTCAGTGTGGGCTGATAAAAGCTTTTGGAAAGACTGGTTCAAATGAACTTTAAGTAGGGCTAAGCTTCTACCTTGGCCTACTTTATCCCAACACCCATTTCTCTGACCACTGAGGTCACTCATATTCCAAGGAGTCTAGGCAGATGTCAAGGATGTCCATCCAAGACCATCTTGATATTTTAAGCTGAAACTGGCAAAGTCCAGACTGAAGTATGTTGGGGAGAAGGTCTGTGATTGAGACACTGATTTGGTGAAATACTAGAGACTTCTCACTGCTCCCGTTTTGCAAGTTTCTCTTCCTGTCTTGGCCAATGAGTGCACTGTCTGGTATGAAGAATTCTCTACAGTTAGGTTACACCATAGAGAATATTATTTTCTAACTTTGGAAAACTTAGAACTTCACCTTCCCCAAAGGACCACTATGCTTATGATCCTTTACTCTGAGTGAATATTCCAAAAGACAGGTGATCCAGTGCAGCCCATCCCCTGATAAATAAAGTCATAGCATTCCAGAACAAATTCCCAGGCGTTCTCTG
Organism: Arvicola amphibius; assembly: GCF_903992535.2. NCBI lineage: Eukaryota > Metazoa > Chordata > Mammalia > Rodentia > Cricetidae > Arvicola > Arvicola amphibius. The sequence continues at coordinate 29,216,896 of NC_052061.1, read as the reverse complement.
CCTCCCTTATCTGTGGGTAATTTCAGCTGTCTCCCGTCTCCTTCACAACATCTGTCTTGTCTCTTTCTTGTCTACCATGGACTCTCACTGTCTTCTTGCCCTTTGCAGGCTGACACACTGCCCCAGAGGAAACCATGTCTTGTGTTTCTGGGCAGCTTTCCCAATGTGTCTGACCTTGACCTCTTTTCTTTCAAGAAGCATTCTCTGGCATCCTCCATTGGGCTCTTATCTCTCCCATTCATATGTGGGTTTCAGGATGTCCCAGAGCATCATTAATCAAGCTCCCTGTTCTGACATCAGCTCATTAGGATCTCCCGAATGCCTTGAGTGCTTATGGACGTCTGGGCAGACCACCCTTTAGCAGCAAGTTGATTGATGGAAAAATGGGGAATTAAACATTTATGCATGGAAGACCAGAGAGATACAGGAAGAAGGGAGTTTAAGGGCATGTGTTTGCAAGAGGAGTGTTCTTCTTATCAGCACTGTGGTTTCTCTAATGTCCATCTGTCTCATCTCTGTAAGCCTGTAAGGAAAATCACCTCATTGGAGGAGCAGCTCCAGGGCTAACCAATCTTTTTCTTTGGACCCTGTTACTTCCCCATTCAAAGAGCTAAAATTACTTATGACCAATTACTCTGCCTTTTAGGTTTGTCATAATGATACTCATTCCAGATCATTTCAAGGGACTTTCTCCCACCATAACTTCTGGAAAGTCTCCCTTTTTATAGGATAGCTGAGGATCTACTACCTAGATGCATAGAAGATTCATCGTGTGAGTAGAATGAGGAGGATAGCACACTTTGTCTTATTGTTTCCTGTTGTCATTAAGTGGTCAAACTCATTATAGGCCAGATTGGGACTGGAAGAGGAAACTGTCATCTCAATGGAAGTGTGGAATTTCTAACAAAACTGCACCTACCGAAGCACACACACTCTCCAGAACTATTGGGGATTCATTTATTTTTGGGACTGGTTTTAAGTGTGAGAAACATCCATAGTAACAATAAGAGGAGAATCAGATGATTTTCATATGACCTTCTGCATTCTAAACTTTTGGGAGTTTTTTTTATGCATTCTTGACATCTTCAACCTTTCTCCTGATAATACTTCTGCATTGTTCTCAAGGGGTGTCTGTGTTCAGTTTGGATCTCCTACTTAACAGGAGGTGATTTCTTCACAGGAGGGGCCAAATGTCCCCAGTAAGGAATATTTTTTTTTCTAAAATAAAGAAAAGGTTTTGTTTCTATTTCTTAACTACCTAATATGTGTGGATTTACATTACCTAATTCCTCTGGGTTCTAAACTGATAGAAAAAACTTTTGTGTAAACTTGAGTAGGTGCAATATTATAAATAAAACTATAAATTGCATTAAAATTAAAATGTTTAGTAATTACTGTGTTGCAAAATTTTCTAATGAGAGGGTAGTATTTTCAGCATACTGTAAGGGGAGGAAACTTGTAGGACTTACTGAAGCAACACTCTGATTTTTATGGTACATGAAAACAGATTTTGAGTTCTGTTGAAATAAATTTTAAATCTGGTAAAATCTCCAAACCTCTGGATCTGCTACCTCCTTAAAAATATAGAAGATGTTATACTAATTTTTCCCGAAACTAATGCCAATAGATCCTAGAATAATAGAAATGAGCCACTGATATTGTCTTATAAACAGCAGAAATCTATTTCACGTACTTCTCGGGCTGGAAAGTTTAAGTTCAGGGCATATTCACTGTTTGCGAGAGTCATGTTCTGGGATGATGCCCGGGCTCTTCATATTGTGTTCTTCATGATGAGAAGAGCAATAAACTCATTCCGGCCTCTGCTATGAAAGCACCAATCTCAATCATGATAGCTTTACCCTCCCTGCTATATTTCTTACAGAACTAAATTCTTAATGTCTCTATAAAAACCACATCATAAAAATGTACTCATTAATACCACATCTTCAAAATTTAAATGGGGGTGTGTGCAAACACTTAAGGAACTGATTCAAAGAACAAACAACATAGGCATAGGCCCTATGCTATCATGAGATACTCTGCTCAGATCTTATCCAGACTTCTTTGTATTTTCACAGCTTCTGGAAGAGGGTGCTGTTTTTTTATGAATCATTTCGTATTTTCAGGAAGTATCAAATTTTCAAGCACAGGTTTGTGCTTTGTGCCTCATGCCTTCCTTTAATCTGTTGTAAAATAATTCTTTAGAGTAGCCTTGAGCTGTCGTAGTAGAATTCATTCAAAAAAAACAACAGCAAACCTCAGTGACCTCAGTAATTCTTCAGTATGTGAGCTATTTTCTTTTATATCTTGCTTTTTTGAAGGAAAACTTTATTAATCACACATGGGGCGTGTATACACATTATAGAATTAGTTTTGTTGCATGTAATTGTCAATTTATGAGTCTTTCTACCTACCGAGAAGAGAAATCATGCCTTAATCATCTTTGAATACCGCTTGGGATGGTTCTTATATGGAGGGCATATGCATATAGGTGAATGAATAAATGGGTTAATGAATGAATTAGTTATCAAATGGGTTTACAAATAAATTCTAATTTTTAATTTAAATCTCGGAGTCATAGTTTGGTTGTAAGTATAGGGAACATTAGACAAAAAAATAGCACAATGGCCAAATCTACCATTTTACATTAGAAAGAAATATTTTGGCCTATAAAGAAATAATTATAGGTATGTATGGTAACTTTATTTAATACAATATACATCTCAAAGAAAAAGAGCATAATTCAGAAGGTTTCTCCTCAGTGCTAACCAGTCACCTAAACTACAACTAAACAGAGTGTAGGTAATGCGGGACAGCTGTGTTTCTGGAACTCCGGCTCTCTCTAGCAATGAGTATCACCTTTCTCGGAAACTACATCTACAGCATTACCTTAGGTTCCCTAGAGACTTGCCCCTGCTCACACACATGAATTATGAAGGGTGTGCTCCATTCGGTTGTCAGATGAGCTAGTAGTTATCCATTTTGGTTTTAGTGAAAACAACTCTTTGGTGTATGATCTCATATACAAATAGCTACTTATATTGGGCCTTCCTCTATCTCAACCTATCAAACTGCATCCCTTAGAGATTTCTACTTGGGTTTTTAATGTATCAGCTAAAGTTGCAGTTATCATGTGGCATGAGGATTTTATCTCCTTAGTCTGTCTTCAGTCATAATATATTTACTTGTTCTTACTACATATCAGTCTACTCATATATACATGACTGCATTGTACTAACAATGCTGTTTTGGGGGCAGTTCTGAGACTTATGATACATTTAGAAGTAATCTCTTTAAAGTTCTAAATTCATAGGGATGGGTACAGATAACAGGAATGAGCAAGAGATTGTTTTCCTTGCATACAATGGAATGTTCTGCTTCAGAATCATAAGTGTGATTCATTTAGGGTCAAATGAGATAGGTGATGATCTTGGCTATCCTCCTCAACTCCAGTATTCAATCTTACCAATGTCTCTAATTCTTACATGGCCTGGTGCATGTGTTAAATACAATATAAGTATTGTCCCAGTTGTCATGTCAGTGAAGGTTGTAACCTAGTCATGAGTCTCAGACACCCTATACACCATAAGCATTACAGAATTGCCTCTTAAGATGGTTCCCTCCACTTGCATCATGCATTCTTTTTAGAATTTGCTACTGTATTGTGATTGCATTCTTTGAAATTATGTTTCATTTCACAGTGCAATGTATCCTTTATGTTATATGCTTCTCGCTGATCTTTCCAATCACAGCCCTGACTTTCTGGCCCGTGGACTGTAAATTGTCCCAGAAAAGTATTGGCAAGATGTTATTACATAACTGAATTAACTCTTGAGGACTCTTGACTGGCAAGATAACAATGGTGATGGTACTTAGCTGAAAGTAACTGGAAGAGTAATTGAATCCATGTGCACAAGTGCTTATAAGTTTGTATGTCTGTCTCAGGTAAGGAGAGAGTAGACAGAGGATAGACCATAAAAGATGGGCAATGCGTACATTGAAAGCTCTGAGCAAAGCAGTGTCACCAGAATATGCCTAAAGTATATTGACTGCTTATTATATACTTAATGAAAGATGAAACTCAACATTCCATCTTTGGCCAAACTTTTGAGTTGTAGTTATTCTTATTTTGAACAGGAAGGAATGAAGCATCAGAGTGATAAGACCAAACCAATATTCCTCTCAGATTGGTAGAGTTGATGGTTGAACAAGCTGTGTACAGAGGAAAAGCTCCAGTCTCACCATGAGTCAGAAAAGAAGAAAAAAGAAGAATTCACATTGTGTTTGTATCTTTTAAAAATGTTCTTAACTATTTAGTCCAGTTTTCTTCCAAATCGTACAGCAAACTTCACAAAGAGTCACAGTTAAACTGTAATCAAGTAGGGTTGTTGTGATTTACAGGGCTAAAGAACTTAAGACCAGAAGAATATTCCATTCATGCAATAAAGTACCAGGCAGCTATTTAGAAAATGATGACAAAAAGATGATTTAACACTGAAAAATGTGCTCTTTCTGTTGTCGAATGACACAGGCAAGCTAGACAGCAGTATGCATGGTTCAACTGCACATTTGTGAATAAGCAGACATTGCTCCCACAACCAGAAATGATAGTTATGCTTTCTGAGTTTCAAAATTCAAAGTAAACTCCTTTTACACATGGACCTAAAACAAGCCAAGGCATCCAATTATGCTAGCTATCTATTGACTGTCTGCCCTTGGAGACATTTGGACAGCAGTCATTACTTTCTGACATTTTATTCCCACAACTTAGCATGAAGGCTGTCACCATCTACATTTGCAAAAAAAGCATGTTGTTTAATTATGTGACTACATAATGTGCGGCTGTGTGTGTTTAAAAGTGTGCACTGGAGGCCTCCTCATTTTTAGTTTTCTTTCCTCACGTTCCTAGGCTCTGCAGTATCAGAGAAGATCTGAGTACTCTCAAATCTACAGTTTCTGAAAATGTGCATATCTGATAAATATTTTCCTTTTTAGTAGGTTCGATAAATTAATTCAAGTGTTTAAAATAGCTGAGGGTACCTATCATCCTTCCACCTCAGAGAGTAAGCCTTGCTGCAGCTATGTCAATCTGGACACCAGCAGAGAATATATTCCATGGATCTGAAGATTAGTGACCACCCTCTTCTCTTGCTTCCCACTTGTAATGGCAGTATCCCCAGAACTCCCCCATTACCACTCAGAGCTGCCTTGCTCCACGGAATCCTGTCATTGCCCTTTTCCTAGCCTATTCCTCAAAGATCTATTTTGCACATTATTCTCTCCTCCCACTGCTGCTAAGTTAAAAATTTTATTCTCCAATAAATAGCCAAGAAAAGACCCCCTTAAAGAAATGTATGAAGTTCAAACCATTGAAAGAACTGTAAAGATAAAACAACTTAAAGTAGAGACACAGGAGAGAATAGGGATGAGAGACCAAAAATGAAGTATGGGAGGTTATATACACATTAACTATATAGTGTTACAAAGACCACACATGCATGTGATATAGTTTTGATCACTAAGTTTTACACACACACACACACACACACACACACACACACACACACACAGAAAAGGGATTGTGTGATGAAAAGAGGATAGAGAAATAGAGATGGGGAGGGAGGGAAAGAGAGGGAGGGAAGCAGAGAGAATGTAAGTATGTGTCAAATGATGGTAAGAATTATAAAAGATTTGGGTTAGATAGGGCAAAAGGAATAATTGAATGAAAACTAAAACAAACAAAAATGGAATTAGCGTCAGATGAAATCTGTGAGGCTATCAAGATCAGTTCTGATGAATCAAAACAATCAAAATAAACAACAAAAGTTAAGGGCAGGCAAAGCCTTATTTCCTCTACCAAATGTATTGTGAAAGAGATACCGTTCTCCTGGAATTTATTTTGGGCTTGTAATATCCCTCAAGCAGTCTAAAGAAAAGTAGTCTCAGCAAGCTGAATTTGGGAACAGTGTGTTTCTGAGAAACTCTTTGGTCCCCTTCATCCCTTCAATCCACCATCTTGAATCACACAGATAATTCTTGTTCTTGACCTCAAAGGGTACAGGAAGACCATGCACACTGTGTTCTTGAGTTTGTGAGAAAGTAAATAAGAATGAGGACTCTTATTAATACAAAGGAGATATTTAATCCTCAACAATTTTGCAAGTTAGCAAACCAACATCAGGTATTCTTTCAGGGGATCTGGATCCCCTTCTCTTTAATTGCTGACTTGTTCCTAAACTAAATCTATGCTCTTCATCGAGGCTGCTGCAGGTGCTTCCATGTTTGTTTCTTTCAGAGTAAACCATTAGCTTGTCATTTCATATCTCTAAAAATGTTATGATTGACACAAAAATATTAAATAGTGGAAAACTGAAGAATAATTAGTGCCCAAACCAAATATTTCCAGAGATATTTATCATTGTGGACTAACAGTGTGATATTCTGATTAACGATATCATAAACAGGTTTTCATAAATATCATGACCCCTTCTGTATACTTTTTTATTTTATACTTTCTATAAGCTTAAAATTATACAATTTCATGTCATTGAAAGTTTTTTTTTTTCATCGGGGATATTTTGTTCATTTATTAATGCTTTCCTTGAATTGTAGGAAGTTAAGGCCTACCAGGCTGAGAGATGCCAACCTGGAGTCTTCCTGGTGCTGCCAGAGGACCTGATCATGCCAAGCCCATGAGGACTGACAACATCATGCCAAGGGATTGGAATGTCTGGATGCTGGGATGGTATATGCTTTTCCCCCATACCCTCACCAGTGTTAAATAAATGAGTCTGCTGTATGCCTTCTAGCTGACTCTTGGTGTCTGAGATGTTGACACTGGGCCTTCTCATCCTCTCCCCCAAGGAAGACCTTAGGGCCTGCGACATTGAATATTGATGGTACTATAGATAATGATTACTAAATCCTAGAAGAAAACCTTAATCTTTAGCTTTTATTCCTAGATGTTATCATCCCTCCTCTATTTATAAAATCACATGGAACTAAAGTAGTCAAAGACTATTTCTTTTCCTTGGCTAATACTTATTTTACCTGATCATGATTCACATATAATCATAGATTAATACTGAGTACAATCTGACACATTGTACAATGCTACAGTCATCATCTTAATGCACAGAAATGATTTGTTAAAAGTGGATGGACATCAAGGCATTGTTTTATTAGGTTTCTCATCTTTCTCCGCCAAAATGATGGATAAACTTTGTGAAGAAAGCATGTTACTTTAAGTCTTGTAAAGAAACCCAGGATTGAAATCTATACCAAATAGTCTAAACCAAGCATGGCTAGAAAATGCTACATTTGAAAGAGTCGCTGGGCAAATGAAGAAAATTCAAAGAGGTCTAATAATTGGGGTAAAATATCAGTGACATTTTCCTGGATTGAGAGTTATGCCTTGTGAAAAATTTCCTTTTGTTTTTTCTCTCAGTGCCCCACGAATCCCAGACCACGATGCTGAATTCTGAAATAGAATCGACCAGCAGACAGCACTAGCCTATCATTTGTGTAAATTATGCATTCATTCATATATTCATTTTCATTGTGTCTGGTGCAGCGTAGTTGCTAAATGCTCATAGAAAAGTTAATTAAACAGCTTTTACATATTATATTTTTCAATTAAGAGGCAATCCACTAAGCCAATCAAGTACAGGTTATTATAGCATTTGAAAGGTGAGTTAAAAATGTAATAGACTAGAATTAAGAAACTCTAATTTGCTTGAAAGGGCCAGCTTCTGTTCAATGTGTCAACCTGCAAACCTCCGCGATCTCTGGGACCTTCATGTCCCTGTATCTAACTAATGAATTAAAATATATTAAGAAAGCAATTTGGAAATACAACTCTGGAGTTGTCCCACACTATGAAAGCCTGGATGAGTCATTGACATTATGTAGACTTGCCAGTAATTTTCTCTGCCCTTGAGATACATGGAAATTGGGAAGAACTAACATTCCCCTCTTGGGAAGGAAGGATGTGGCAATGTGAGGCTTTGTCTACCTCCTGCCCCAGCTGGTACACCGCTGGGTATACCCAGACATGGACACTCATCTTATTCTGGAGTACTCTCCTGACAGAATCTTGCGGCAGGAAAACTTCCATTAGGTTGGAGCTGTGGATGTCATTAAAAAGGAACATGATTAGCATTGACTGTGGGCAACAAAGGTCAGCCAGGAGCATGCCTTTTCCATTACTGTTCCTTTTTATATCCATCTAATCATTTCAGGTCCCAATGAGTCTTTTGTGTGTGGGATTCCAGCTTTAAATGTTGTAATACATCAAGCCAGGGTTCATCTCCAGAAATGTGCTTTGAAGCCTGTTCCAATTTTGCTGCCGTAAATTTATTATTTAAAGAAAATGCTGTGACATACAGTATTTTAGTATCTGAAATATGCAGGAGGGCTTTAACTCAGAGGGCATAGAAGAGAAGGGAGGATGAGCAATAACCTTCATCAACTGCTTGAAGCTGGACTGTCTGACATGACCATTTCTAAAGTGGAGGATCCCATAATAACAACAGAGTAGGAGAACACATCTTTTTTTGTGTCATTCCCACTCTCCAGGCTTTGATACAGCAGCTTTGTAAACCCCAATAGATGCGTGCTCATCCATTTCTCCTTAACAGCAAAACCAACGTCTGTTTTAGCATCACTGGCATGTTCCCATCTTGCTGTCTAGCAATGAACACCGGAGTCCTCAGACTCGATTCAACTTATCAGACAAACAGAAAATAGCTGGTAATTATCTGTGTCTTTCATTATTTTTTCCAAGAACTAAAACTAAATTCATTAAGCTTTGACCAAGGCAGGGAGTAGGAGAGCGTCAGTGTCTTAGGAAGAAAATTTTAGTCATAAGCAGCTTGGGTCCCATTTTTCTGGTCCTGTACTCAGATAATTCTATGGACTTTGTTTTACAGTGACATCATTTTTTTTTTTTTTTTTGGTTTTTCGAGACAGGGTTTCTCTGTGGCTTTGGAGCCTGTCCTGGAACTAGCTCTTGTAGACCAGGCTGGTCTCAAACTCACAGAGATCCGCCTGTCTCTGCCTCCCGAGTGCTGGGATTAAAGGCGTGCACCACCACCATCCGGCCCAGTGACATCATTTATAGGAACAGAGATGCTGCCTCATGATGATTAAACAAACCAGTGCTATAGAACTGCAAGTTGCAGCTTTCTTTTTTCAATCTTCTTTTCTCTAAAGTCCTTGATAATTTGCTGGCTCCATCAAAGCAACAACAACAACAACTTTGGAGAAGAGGTTAGTTCTCTCTGTCTGTACTGTTTCCTATGTACAGGATTTTGCACATACACATCTGTATCCCACTTTGTGATGCTAGAAACCTACTTTATGCTCTACAAAGGAAGTTTTTTCTCTTCTTCCTAGAAGCCACAAAGAATGAAAATGCTTAGTAATTGCTCTGACATTCTATAAACATACTTTAATTGAAATTATTTGTGTATTTAGTTAGCATCTTTTTAGCGACTTCTTTAGTTCAAGTTTAGAAGCAATCTCTTGCTCTTCAAATCAACATCACCATTCTTAGTCAACTCTCAAGAGGGACAGGTATTTTCTCAGATTTCTCCATCCTCATGTGAAGTCTAGCCAACTTCCTCCTTTTCCAGATACGGTTTTCCTTTCATGCATAACATCTTTCATGATACTACTAATAATGATAAGCCTTGAGCATGACAGAGGTGTTTAAAATGTATAGAATGCCTTTTGTCAAACCATCTATATGACTATAACCAATTTTAAGAGGCTCAATAGGTCTCTTTTAAAAATAATTTTGTATTCCATATGTTAGAGCTAAAAATTGTGTGTACTCTAGAGGCTTGTTGTGAATTTATAGGCAGGAAACACTTAACAGTTATGTTTTCAATAAGAGCGAGTGATGAGATTATTATTATTGTCATGTAGTCAATGAAATCTCTATTTTTCTGAAGGACTAAGCCAGCCCTTCCATGGTTATGACTAGTGACAACTGAATGGAATGAAAATGGACTCTTTCACCATAGAAAGACTGTGTAGGTCTACAACCCAGAAGATATTGGGAGAGTTAGATGGATGATTGAATGTTTTACTGATTACTATAAGATAAGGACATTTATGCTTTGATTAAGAGGAGGCACGATTTTGAAATTAACTGCACTGTTCATATGAGATGAAGGAAGCACCATATTCCCAGGGTTATAGCTAGTAGGGTGGATCATATATAAATCAGGTTAAGATATAATAAACTATAAAAAAACCACTGTTAGTAATAAATGGCATTTCCCCTATTTGAAAGTGCAAGCACAACTTTCTATTAAAGGAGTTATGTGTGAAATCTCCAGGCATCTCCCAGAGCTCAAACACCTCCCTGACTCATTTATGCTTTGTAGATGAGTCTGAAGGTAAGAGAGTGAGTTGTCTTAAAGTCAGGCAGAATGAAAGTTATAAACCCAGGTGGGAGTCTAGGTGATTTGTATGGATCAGAGAGTGTGTGACCTTGGCCCTTTTGAGATTCCACAGAGTGTGTATAGACTCTGGCGTTCATGACCCATCGTATGTTGGTTCTCATCTTCACAGCCTCTTGTGTGTACACTACCATGCCAAACCCTGTTCCTACCCCAAGGCTCCATCTGCCCATTAGGACATCATAACTGACATTACTTGATTCATGCCTTTTGGCTACTTTGGCAGCATTTGCAAAAGTGTGTTTTACCAGGTTGGGACATGAGTGTCACAGTTTCAATAAATTTTACTTGCACTGTTGTCCTTTGGATAATCCCTTTGATAAATAAATTAAACCTTACCCCATTTCCCAGATTAGGATAGCCAGATCATGACAGCTGACAGCTTATAAGGCTTTAGATTCAATAAAGAGGCAAAGAGAAGATTTATCACCCAGCTGTCATGAACAGACACGCTCCTTTTCATTAGCTGGTGGCAGGCCATATATTGAAATTACAACCTGTCAGCTCCCCTGATGACCTTTAAGCTATTGATCCTTGTACTTTTCTTAAATGAATATTCCATCTGCAGGACATGTACCTGCCAATTCCAGAGATCAATACCATCCTTTCTGGTGGTCATTACAGGAACTTGTGATGTTACCCTCAAATAGATCCCTGAGTCAGGAGGAAGCAATTCATTCTGTCTAGTACAAACAAACCTCAGCATTCTTGTTGAAAAATGCAACAGTCTCAAAGAGTCACTTTCTCTAATGAGCAGTCTTATTGAGAAAGATGCTATACTCCAGGGGAGTTTGACTCAGTCACTTGTAGTCATTAAATGTTTCTCTTTTATTCTTCATTTTATTTCACATCCACTGTGTGTCAGTCTCAATACTAGGTATAAATACTATAAACACTAATGATACTAATGTTGGTGATAGGCAACTTAGCTTAAATATACAAAATATATGTATTATGTACCTATGCATACATGCATATCTATGCTAGAAGCATTGATTTGTAGAAGTCACATGAATATCAATAACTACCAAATGACTAAAAGTGCTGTATGTAAGAAAATAATAGATACAGCTAATATGTTGTGAGAATTAGAAGAGGTAAGAAACTCTCAGTTTCCTTTTTTATATGTCAGTCAGGGTTTGATGTCTGGGGTAGGCTTGAGAAAATGTAAATGAAGAAGCAGAATGTATTGTAAGGAGAGGAGAGCTATAAACAGTCTATAAACAGCAGAAAGTTATATTCAAGATGCATGAAGGGTGCAAATGTATTTTACTTGTTTTCATTTTGCCAGCACTGTCTGTCTGGTATGTCTGATATGTGGGTAGTGGTGTATGTTTTCTGAAGGTTGATTGAATGACTGTGATTATGGATAGTGTATTAGTTTGAGTGAGAATGGTTCCATTAGGCTCCTGTATTTGAATTCTTGGTCCCAGTTGGTAGGCAGTTTAGGGAGAATTAGGAGGTGTGGCTTTGAGGTTTTAAAGGCCCATGCAAAAGCCCAACCACTTTCTGTTTTCTGCCTACTGATAAGGATGAGAAGGATGAAAGCCTGTCTGTCTTCCTCCATGTTTCCTACCATGATGATCATGGACTCACCCTCTGATACTGTAACAAGTCCCCATTAATAAGTTTCCCTTTATTAGTTGCCTTGCTCATGGTATCTCTTCAGAGTGTTAAAGCAGTAACTAAAATAGATAAATTAAAAAAAATTCTTAGGGACACTTAATTCTCTATAATCTACATGTTAGGGATAATAAAAACTTCGAACCAGGATATGAGGTACAAATACAGATGAAGGCCAGGTGAAGATGCAGATATTGGCAGATATAGGTACAGATAGAAAGACAGACACATACATTTTTTTTCTCGTCTGATACAGTGTGGACTTGGCAATTTTGATAAAAATTTTACTAGTGGCTGACCTTCAAATACTTAGCTAGTCAGGATAGTGATATGGGTCAGTGTTTAAGATCATATATGTCACTTTTCTCAATCTATACATTTTGTATTTTTCCTTGCTCAGCTTGCTCCTTTTCATTATAAATCTTCATTAGCAATACCACTAATAACTACACAACAGTCTATACTAGGCTGCTTTGAAATTTATTCTGTCTCTGGAATTAACCCAAAATCTTCATTTTAGCCTAAGACAGACTCTTCAGACAATCAAAAAAAAAAAAAAAAAAAAACAGCCACATTAAAAAAAACAAAAAAACAAAAAAACACGAGCAGACTCTACAGGAGTAGGACTGAGCCAGCGACCTAGGCCAGCACAGGCCTGAGGCAGTGAACGCCATAGAAGCAAGATTGAGCCAGCAATCTGGGCCAGAGTGGGCCTGGGATGGCCGAACTCCACAGGGGCAGTACTGAGTCAGCTACCTGAGCCAGAATGGGCTTGAAGCAACAAACTCCACAGGTGTGGGACTGAGCCAGAGACCTAGGCCAGAGTAGGCTTGAGATAGTGAATTCCACAGGAGCAGGATTGAGTCAACTACCTGGGCTAGAATGAGCATGGGGCAATGAAGTCCATAGGAGCAGAACTGAGCCCCAATCTGGGCCAGAGTGGGCCTGGGACAGCCAAATTTCACAGGAGCAGAACTGAGGCAGCTACCTGAGTGAGAATGAGTTTGAGGCCACAAAGTCCATAGGAGTAGAACTTAGCCAGAGACCTAGGCCAAGCAGGCTTGAGGTGGCAAGCTAGAAGAAAGCAGGACTAAGCCAGCAACCTAGGCATGAGAGGGTCCGAGACAGACAGCTCCACAGGAGTGGGAGCAGATCCAGACCAGGGACATTTGTGGAGGCAGGATTGAGTCAGTGAGCTGGGCCAGAGCAGACCTGAGACAGCAAATTCCACAGGAGCAGGCACAGGGGAGCAACTGCTGAGTGAATGGGTTATGAGTCTGGGATCTTCGAGGGAGTAGACCTGAGTCAGGACCCCTGCAGGTCTAAGCTTGAATCTGGAACCTCCTAGGAACCAGGCCTGAGCAATTACCTCTCTGGGTCTGGGCATGAATCTGGTACCTCCAAGGAAGTAAGCAGGAACCAGAGACATCTGCAGGTCCAGGCATGAGTCTCGGGCCTCTGAGGGAGTAGGCCTGAACTAGGACCTCTGTGGTTCTGGGAAGTCCAAAGGAGTAGGAAGGAACAAGAAACATTTGCAGGTCCAGGAATGAGTCTGGGACCCCCGAGGGAGTAGACCTGAGCCAGGTCCTCTGAGGTCCCAGCGCACCCGAGTCTGGAACATCTGAGGGAATAGATCGGAGCCAGAGATTTTTGCAGGATCAAACCCAAGACAGGAACCTTTGCAGGAGTGGATCCAGACCAGGAACATTTACAGAAACAGGTCTGAGACAGCAACCTTAGACAGAGCAGGCCTGAGACAGCAAACTCCATGAAAGTGGAGAAAACCCTGGGAGCACTGAGTAACCTCCAGGGATTCTGAGTGACCAGTGGGGTGATTGGAATTGTGGTACTGACTGCACCACAAGAACAACCATCTGAGCCTTGGATCCACTGGCACCTGGAAGATTTATCACCAGAGTCACAGAAAGCCCCAACTACACCAATTAGAGGAAAAGATGGGTAGATAAGGTAAGATAGGATAGCCAAAACAATCCTGGATAATAAAAACCCAGGATAGCCAAAACAATCCTATACAATAAAAGAACTTCTGGAGGCATCACAATCCCTGACTTCAAACTCTACTACAGAGCTACATTACTGAAAACAGCCTGGTATTGACATAAAAACAGACAGGAGGACCAATGGAACCTAATCAAAGATCCAGATATTAATACACACACATACACACACACACACACACACACACACACACACACACACACCTTCAAACACTTGATTTTTGACAAAGAAGCAAAAAAACAAAAAAATCAAATGGAAAAAAAGCATGTTTAACAAATGGTGCAGGGAAATTGGATATCAACATGTAAAAGAATGAAAATAGATCCATATCTATCATAATGCACAAAACTCAAGTCCAAATGGATCAAAGACCTCAACATAAAATCAGCCACACTGAACCTCATAGAAGAGAAAGTGGAAAGTACACTTGAATGCATTGGCACAGGAGACTACTCCCCAAATATAACCCAGCAGCACAGACACTGAGAGAATCAATTAATAAATGGAACCTTCTGAAACTGAAAAGCTTCTGTAAAGCAAAGGACAAGGTCAACAAGACAAAACAGCAGCCTACAGAATGGGAAAAATCATTACCAACCCCATATCAGACAGAGATCTGGTATCCAAAATATACAAAGAACTCAAGAAATTGGTCATTAAAAGAACAATTAATCCAATAAAAATGGAATACAGACCTAAACAGATAACTCATAACAGATGAATCTCAAATGGCTGAAAGACACTTAATGCTCAACATCCTTTGCCACCAGAGAAATGCAAATTAAAACAATGCTGAGATTCCATCTTACACCTGTAAAAAATGGCTAAGATCAAAAACACGGATGACGACTTATGCTGGAGAGGTTGTGGGGTAAAGGGAACACTCCTGCATTGCTGCTGGGAGTATAACCTGGTACAACCCCTTTGGATATCAATATGACAATATCTCAGAAAATTAGGGAACAACATTCCTCAAAACTCAGCAATACCCTTTTGGGTATATACCCAAAGGATGCTCAATTGTGCCAGAAGGACATATGCTCAGTTATGTTCATATCAGCATTGTTTGGCATAGTCAGAACATGGAAACATCGTAAATGTCCCTCGACCATAGAATAGATAAGGAAAATGTGGTACATTTACACAGTGAAGTACTACACAGCAGAAAAAAAATAATGACATCTTGAAATTTGCACGCAAATGGATGGAGCTAGAAAACATCATCTTGAGTGAAGTAACCCAGACCCAGAAAGACAATTATCATATGTACTGACTCATAAGTGGTTTTTAAACATAAAGCAAAGAAAACCAGCCTACAAATTCCAATCCTAACGAACCTAGACAACAGTGAGGACCCTAAGAGACATATACATGAATCTAATCTACATGGTAAGTAGAAAAAGACAAGGTCTTCTGAGTAAATTTGGAACATGTGTTCTATGGGAGAGGGTTGAAGGGGAGGAGAGAGGCAGGAAGGAGAGTAGAAACAATGTAAAGCTCAATAAAAATCAATAAAAAAGATCATATATGTCTCTTTCATATGACCTAAGTTTGCTTCATAATTCCCAAATTAGGCAGCTCATAGTAGCCGGAAACACCAGCTGCAGGACATATGATACCGTTCTCTTGAATCTATAAGTCCTTGCTGTCCTGTGCATATACTTCTACACAGAATCACTGTGAAAAGAAAATGGATCTTAATGAAAAAAAGAGATGCACAACC
This sequence comes from Arvicola amphibius, assembly GCF_903992535.2. Classification (NCBI taxonomy): domain Eukaryota; kingdom Metazoa; phylum Chordata; class Mammalia; order Rodentia; family Cricetidae; genus Arvicola; species Arvicola amphibius. The sequence goes on along the minus strand of NC_052061.1, from coordinate 29,201,062 downwards.
CTTGAATACTAAGCATTATTCCATCAATTTAAGACATAGTCTAGGACTCTGTCTTGTCCCACTGAAGGGAAGTTTCTCTGGAGTTAGCAGCTTCTAAGGGATAAACTATTTCCAAGCTACAAATCTGACATGTGGATCTCACTGTCTTGGAAGAGGCTTATTCTTTTCTGGTTCTCAAGTCTGAAATTCTATGTTCCTGATGCCATCAGAGCTTGTCAGCATACATGCACTGTCCTGTTTGGCAGGCTGTAGTTGAATGTGGCTGGAAGCCAGTCAGAGGGCAGCACCATGGCTGGGTATCAGTGTTGGATCTGTGTTCTCATGAAACTACTCCAGTGGAGGTGATGCTTGGAGCAAGGCATGCGGTTCTTCATAAAAGCTTAGGGATTTGAAAAAAGGCATGATGATGATAATAGATTTGAATGTTTGTAAGAATGCCAAAGGAATATTTCTGCCTGCTTGGAAATCTGTCTCAAGTTTTCCTAAAGAATAATGAATTTGCTTTTTCTTCATGATGAGGAATAGTGAGTTTGAAGTTAGATATTTCCAGCAACTTTAAGAGTCTTCCTGTCTTTCCCTCTGTTTCTTTTCCTTCTTTCCTAGAGTTTCTGTGTTGATTTTTATAATAGGTTGTCTTTAGTCCTTGTGTTTATAGTCAGGAAACACCCCATAGCCAGAGAAGACAGATTCAAGTGTATTCTAGCCCAGGGTTTTATCAACCTAATTCTATGAACCCTAAAGAACTAGAGGGCTGTGTATTAGTCTGCACACAATCCAGAGAGTGCATCTAGTGCAGACACAGGACCTAGTCATTGTGAAGTCACTGTGGCATAGAAGCAGGGGGACAGGAAAGGCACAGACCTTGGTTAGAGGCACACAAAAAAGCAATAGATGCAGCAGTATTTGACAGCCTGAGCAAGAGTGCACTGAGTGGAGGAGGAGAAAGTTGCTAAAGAAGTTTCTGGAATTAGGAGTCCTACAAAACCCGAGAAGAGGAGAGAGCTGGCCAGACATGTTGGCTATGCTTTAAATCCCAGCATTCTGAAGGTAGAGGCAGTTTTCTGTGAGTTTGAATCACCCACCCACAATCTACACGGTGAGTTCTACACGAAAGTGCAGTTGGGACTTTTGAAATGTTTGGGCTCGCCTTCCATGTCACCAAGTTTGTGTCCCTCCATCAACTTTGACAAATACAACTGTGTCCTTTTCTATAAACAATAACTGTGACAAAGGCAATATTTTCAGGTAATGAATCTGATGTAAGTTAGACAGAGTCAATGTCAGGCCTCTGCATAGTATTAAACTATCTACAGGCTCAGGTGTGAAGGCAAGGAAATGAAGTCTGGTGGGGTCCTGGAAGTAGACTTTAAGATGTCACTTAAATTAGAGCACTGAGCATCAAGCCCAAACAAAACCTCACCTGCTTTGTTTTGCTTTTTCAGCCAATCCTTCAGCAGTGCCCCCAGTCTTGTAACGGCTTTAGTTATAAAAGAAGGCTGAGGCACGGAAAGGGTTTCTCACACAAGGTCACACAATGTCAAGGTGATTTTGCCGCCGTGTGAAATGTAGCTCACAAATGCCAGCTCCTGCATCACAGTATGCCAAGCTGCTCCCTTCTGGTGCAGAAAGCAAGGGATGTTAGAGAGGATCACAGGAGCTCTGGGCACGCGAAAACCACGAGCGTGAAAAGCTTCTGGCCTTGCAGGCTGCGTGGTGCCACCCTGAGTGGGAAGAGAACCAATGCCACACACTGGAAGCAGTGTCTTCCAGAATGGGAAGTTTCTCAGAGTGAGTGATGTCTATCTAATACTCAGACCCCGAAGAAGGCTCCCCCCAAACGTATGTATGTTAAAGGAGTAAATAAATGATGAATGAATCAATGAGTGAATTCATTCATTCAGCAGTTTTTGAAGTTATGAAACCTCATTATTAATGCACATGATGTATCATGCCTGTTGGAGTCTTTGAGGAATTGCACAGATCAATACCCTCCTCATTCGCACAAAGCTTTCCATGAAAATGAATATGAGGAAATCATGCCCCTCTCCCTCTTGTTCCCCATTCCCATCTCCAAACAGCTTCTCTTAAAGGGCCCACATATCTTTGCTTCTAAACCAAAATCTTCCATGAATTAGAATATTTTTTTTCTTTAATATGGGACAGGGAAAATGAAGCTTTGTGGTGGCCACTTAATTCAAAGGGCATTATTTTTAGCCTTGCAAAGGACCAGTGGCAAGAAAACAATTAGGATCTTTTGTCAAGTTAATTAAATTTTACTAAGTGTAGTAATCTCAGTGGGCTTCCTCCACCAGAGGTAAAACTAATTAAAACGCAAATTCGTCCTAGTCTAATAAGGAGCTCTAACTTGGGCGGCCGAGGAATGTTGTGCATACTGAGAGATATTCAAAACTAATTTATAACGAGATGAGGGCAAACCCTTAAATGGCTCAGTTCTTTTGAAGGCTCACTTGAGAACACCAATAAGTATGTTAAATTGGAAGCAGCCACTTAAGGAAAAGAAAACCGACTGGCAGCTGGCAAGGTTTGATGAATGTAGAAGAAAAACAGAGCCAGTCTGGACATATGAGAATGGCATTGCCCGTGGAAATGAGCGATCTACGCTTTTATATGAAAAAAAAAAAAAAAGCTGTTTTCTCCCCAGGTTGTTTTCCTTCACTAACTTCTTCGAGTACTGGCTGCACCAATTGCAATTGTTTTTCTTGGAGTCGTCCTGACTTAAGACCATCGAAGGAAAACTCATCATATTCTAGAAATTCTAGAAAGCTGGATATTAAGATGACACACCAAAAGGGCTCTGTGTTAATCCTTTCCTAAGAACCACTGACACCAATTTCAAACACCATGTAAATGTGTACACATTGCAAATCTGCAGTTAGAGAATTCCAGAGGACTGTTGACTCAAAATAGGCATCATTTATGTGAAATTGATCACACACTAACTGACACTTTTTGCTCACCCATGGCACCTGTATGTGGACATCTTTCCTGAGACGTCATCTCATTGTACACCCTGTGGCCTGGCTCTGGTTATGATATACTCCCATTGTTGTAGTGAGGAGTCATGGGCAGGTCTGCTTTTCATCCTGTCCGGCTCCTGCATGGCTAGCTTTACATGCGAAATAACAACACACAAATTGTATTCTTTTAAACACTGCCTGGCCCCTAGTTTCAGCCTCTTACTCGCATCTTGACTAACCCATATCTAATAATCTGTGTAACACCATGAGCGGTGTCTTACCGGGAAAGATTCAGCACATCTGACCTGGTGGCTGGCTTCATCGCATCTGTCTCCCTGAGGAGAGGCACAGCGGTCTGCTCAGAGAGGCGAGGCGGGGCAATTGTCTGAGCCATCTACCTCACTTCCTTTTTCCTGTTCTGTCTACTCCACGTATCTAAATTTTGCCCTATCAAAAAGCCAAGGCAGTTTGTTTATTAGCCAATGAGAATCCTCCATCATTTCCCCTTTTTCTATTAAAACAAAAAAGGCTTTAACATTAACATAGTAAAATTACATATAACAAAACAGTTATCAAGTAAGAATTACAGTTACAATATCTATATCTACTTTATCTTTTATCATAACTAAGGAAAAGTACAACTATCTATTCTTCAACTCCATCAAAGACTCCAGAAGGATATAATATCACCTAAATAAATGAGAAATAAACAACTTCCAAACTCTAGAAACGACAGAGACATCTCGCTGCCTGGACAGTCACCCAAAGTTCTTTTGTACTGTTGGGGCATCCATCTTCAGCCTACAGGCCCATAGTTTCCAGCAGACATTTCCATAAAGCAGGAAATTTCAAAGGCAGTTCAGTCAGTATCTGCTGTGTCCTGCAGAACGTCTCGCAGACTCTTACATGAATCAGGAACCCCAAAAGATCATCTCACATTTAGGCAAGTTCAGCAGTCCTCTCTCTGTGGGTTCTTTGTGTCCAGTTTCTGCAACAGTCCAGGCAAGAGCAGTTTCTTGCGCAAATTGCTATCAAACTCCATAAGGAGCCTCTTCGATGCCCATTTTCCTCTTGAAGTAGATTGGTGCTGCCAGGAGCAGATATGTCTCATTGTCATGAAAAGCCTTAAGTTATTAAAACATTTAAGTGGAATATTCTGTAGTATTTGAAAGATATTAGGAATGCCTATCTAACTAAAATATATCTCTATATATCTAGAAAATCTAACTAACATGACTATAAGCTTTACTATTATCGATGATTATCCATTAACAACCTATATTTCCTAATTATACATTACATTTTTAAAAGAACTACACAATCACAATACCTTAATCAAGATCAGAAATACATATAACAAGATTGACCTTAATATCATTAACCAAGATTCACAACAATCCAACTTATTTATATCTATATCATCTCCCCCTTTAAATGTAAAAGAACATTTATAAACAATATTTGGGAATATGGGCACAGTTATTTCTCTCCAAACTGCTTCCTGCTGAAAGGGGGCGCTGTTAATCCGATCTTTTATGGTGTAAGCTGTGTGCCATGTTCATCTCAGTCATCAGTTGCGTAAAGTAATTTTTTGAGGGTGTTCACAGCAACCTTCAGGAGGGCGTGGTCTATCATACCATATTGGGATAGAAGCAATCCAATGGGTCTCATTTTCTGTAAAAATAAAAGAAGAATCTCTTTTCCAAAGTATCATATCCTTAGATCCAAATTCTGAAGTCAAGGTATTTTCAAAATATCTATCTTGGATTAATTCAGCAGCATTTGTAAACAAATATCTTTTAGCAGCTGTTGCTTCTTCCTCAGCATTCAAACAATTCAAAGAGAGCATAATAGTATACAGTATCAAGATTCTCTGTGTATTTTCCATCTTATACGACTTTATTTTAACCTCTATTTCATTTATTTTTACTTTTATTTTTTGAGACAGGTTCTCTGTATATCTTTGTCCTGGAATAACTCTGTAGACCAGGCTGTCCTTGAACTCACAGAGATCTACTTCTCTGCTTCCCAAGTGCTGGGATTAAAGGTGTGTGCTACTGCACCTTGAACTCATAGAGATCTGTCTGTCTCTGCCTCCCAGGCATTTGGATTAAAGGTGTGGTTGCTACCACACCTTGAAGTCACAGAGGTCAATCCGACATTTAAAACAGCACAACTTTTTTCCTGCTGTGGCTGAAAACCGAAAAGCACACGTTCAGCTTTTCATCAACACCATTTAAGTGTTTTGTGGCAGGACCTCTTAAAAGGGCTGCAGGTTTTTGCAGCTAAAGCTGAGTCGGGAAGCCTCTCTTAGATGAGAGCGCTAGCAAAGCCAAACCCGAGAAATTGCTGCTACCGAGAAAACATGCTTTACTCTATTCTTTCCCAAGCTTTCTCAAGCTTTCTGTGGATTCAGCCATCCACGTTGAGCGCCACTCATTGTCTTTGGCATGTTTTCCTCATTCTGCTCTCCTCACCAAATCAAATAGCTTTCCCCTGTTGTCACCCCCTTTAACCAGATATGACATCTTAGCCACCAGACCCTTCCAACCCATTCACCCTTGTTTCTATCTAAAATGCTACTATTCTTCAGAAGAGGCTACAGGAAACATACAGGGCTGAAGTGTTTTTCTGAGAAGGGGCTTTTGTCTTGTTTTCCCTTCCCTAGATATACTAATATGTTAAATGAAAAGTGGGTGCTATTATATTTGTGTATTTATAATACTCTGAGATATTAACTTTTCCTGCATTGCTTCAATGATTGTTTAATATAAAAGTGAATGTGTACTGTATAATGTTTAGGAAAAACAGTTAAAAAGGAAGGAGAAAGCTGAACATAAACCACAAAGGATTACATTCTTTTTTTATTTTATTGTTTTCTGCCCCTTACAAAGCAGTTCTCATAAGAGTCAGTGCCTATCTTTATTATGTGATACTCTCACTTGAGCCATTTTCTACATAAATCATAAGCATGTATTTCATAAGCAATTCAATGTGGTGGGAAAAATAGGGAGCTTTTAATTTGACACATCTGATCTTAAGGGTCAGTTCTATCTCTTATCATCTATGTAATGCTAAGTGATACTTTGCATAATTATTTTAATGTAAGCTTTTTGTCTGTTAGAAATAATAATGATTATTATAAGCTCAATTGAAATTATAAAAGATAAAGGAATATATTTGGCTAATGTTTAAACTGTGTCCAGCTATAGAATTTATTTCTGGTATTATTTGCACAATGCTTTATGTTTCTACAGTATTTTATTATGTAGATGTTTCATAACTTACTTAAATTTATTATTAAAATTATCAATAGGCTCATTTATACTTTAGTTTACTAAGATCATTATTTCTAAAGTGACTATAATCATATTCATATTGATAAGGTTTAGACACATAAATACAATGTTTGTCTTCTTTTCAGCCATTCAGTAGCGAGCTGGTCTCTTATCTCACCAGCTATTTTTGTAACATGAGCAAGAAAGATGTCAACTAACAACTTTTATTACTAGTGAAGTCACCCAGCCCTTCCAGATGGCATGTGGTCCTACTTTCTACCCAAAGTCACTTTCCTTCCATCAAAAAAAATTGTTTTTTCAAGGTTTTGATTAACTCCGCTCAGTCAGTCATTATGAGTCCTAATTTTTCACCATAATTAGAATGGAGAGAGTGAGAGTGAGGGAGAGAGAGAGAGAGAGAGAGAGAGAGAGAGAGAGAGAGAGAGAGAGAGGGAGGGAATGATGCTCTCTCAAACTGACTCTTTAATATTAGTATTGAGTACACATGTCTAAGCTTGTGAGGAACACCCTGTACTAGGCAATAGTCACTATCTAGTCCTATGGTGTAATTGGATGAGGTTCAAAAAAGGTGAGATGAAAGAGGAAATTGAAGAAAGGAATAAACTGTTCCCAAGAGAAAGATTAAATACAACTCTATGGAATTTTAATTTTGTCACCTATTTGCTAGAGAACCATTGAAGATTTTGGTGGACTTTGACTTTCCATTCAAGGATTTGATTTTCAGAACCTGTTCTCTGAGTAATGAGAGACTGTGAAGAAGATGAAACTCAAGTTACACAGCAAACCTAAGGAGTATGGTATTGCATGCATTGAATGTGGTGGGAAAGTCACGTGACTTGCACCGAAATAAGTGAGCGAGCTGAATGTAAATGCCAGGGTCTATTTTCTTCTTAGAGTGTTGCACAATGGGAAGATCCCTTTGGGGACTGCCATCATAGCCTTTTAATAATTGCAGGGCAATAAGCTAATTGCTGTGTTTTATCTTCTTCCTACATAGAGCTCCAAAGTGAATGAATAAACTGGAAGCATTAATTTAGAGACATGAACAAATAAAACCACCATCCACCAGAAAAAAAGCAATAGAGGCCGTATTGTTGGGACTTCAAACTTTTCTGTTTTTCTTCACTAAACTCAGAGTTCCTTCTCTTTTTGAATATAATTGAATTATATCCATTGAAAACCAGTGCAGCAGAGTCCTGCCCGAAGTAAAGGTTCTAATTCACTCCATATTCCCACTATGCTGTGTTCTTGTTATTTTGTGATACTTTTTAATACTCAGTTTCCACCCATGGTTTCTGGTGTTTGGGGTTCAATGCCAGTGACCTAATCTTTGTTATGTTAGATACACTCAGTCTTTATAATTCTGTAGGCACTGCTGAGTGCAGTTGGTTTTAATCCTATTGATCCACTCTTATCTCTTTTCATAACAAATATTTTATGAACATTTGTTAAAATAATAGATAACATAGGATGTTTACATTCATAATTTAAAAAAAAATCAATGTCCCAAATGGAATATAGAAGAGAAGCTGAAGATAGTGCACCTTAATAACTATTTCATGGGAAATTAAGAATTCTGGTAGGACATGCCAAGAAGTTGTAACGTACTAGTAGGTTGTACCTATATTTGTATAATTAGTCACTGTGAATTGCATTGCTAAAGTTGTAGAATGAAACAGATATACTTGGCTGGAAACATGAATGCCAGCAGGTTGACTTCTGTGAGTGGTATGATTTTCCAAAGTAAGCGATGATTGGCATCAGTTTCAACGCAACTATCTTTTTCAGTTTACACAATAGTTGTATTCCTGATTCCCAAAGTCTTCAGTATACTTTCAAACAATGAAATAAATCCCACTTCATGTGAAAAGTGAAGCTCAATCCAGGCATAGATGATGATTAAGTATTGAAATCTACTAAAGTAGCTAACACACTTGTATGTCACATAAAACGCAAGTTCATTTTCAATTTATAAATGGATTCTGTATTAATGTACATGTTCATAAGCTGGTATTGTCTAATGGAGACCAAAACTCCTGCATGGTTCAAAAAATGTTTGTCATTTCTTCAAGAGCTAAATTTCATAAATTCTTTAATATTACACATCTAAAACATGTTTGCTTAAGGGCTACTATTATGGTTGGATTATGTTATCCAAACTCATATATCATATTTCTCATCTTAAGGAAATGCAAATGATGTGTCTATACTCAGAGACAGGATCTCTAATGATGTAATTAGCTAAAATGAAGTCATCAGGATAATCATTAATCAAGTATGAAAAATGACATGACAATAAAAATTATGAGAAATTTTTACGTTTGTATAGTTACTACTAAATGTACAATCTTTTGAAAATGTTTCTTTTTTACATATTTTACATTTTCTGTTTCCCTGAACACAACATTCTATCTCCATTATTTCTACAAGATAATATACTCATCTTCAAGTGACAAAACGGAAGACATTGAGCCCTGAGATTGTATGGTGTTTGCTGTTTCTATTTTGATAGATAATTCATCAGAATCACACATGGGTTACTCAACTTCAGCAAACTTGGATCCTTCCAGAATATCATTTACTATGCCTCCTATGCCTCATAAAAATGTGTTGATGTCAAGGAACACACATACTCTATCACAAGAAGTTTTCATTTGCCTTTTAGTACCAAATAATTGAAGATATAGAAACACAAGCATGTTCAATAAGGAGAAATCCTTCTAATAGCAACAAGTTTCCACCTTCTATTCCGAGGCCATTACATCATGTAGATGACACCACAGACTTTAGAAAATTTTATGCCATTTTTATTACTATTATTTTTTAATCTTAATCTGAAGGACATCTTCCAGACAATCTTGATTGTGCCCAAAGGAGAGCATGAATCTTACCACATTCTGGTTGTTTTGGAGAACTGACTCAATTTTTCCCCCAATAGTAGGGAACATAGGAATGTATCACCAGCAGAGTAAAGCCCACAGCAATGAGGCTTTTATCTATCACACACTCTCCATTCTGTAAACGTTAATGGAATTTTGTTGTTTTTGTATTTGTTGTATGTTGGCTATTCAAATACATCTGCTATTTTTTTTTTTTTTGCCTGAAATATGGCCACTTGAGGAGGAGGCAGTTGTAAGTCATAGACACAGGCAATATGTGTTTAAGGATCAGATTTGGGCAAAGCTGTACAGAAGAGAAGGCAAGATGCAGAGATATTAATAATTTTGTATGTCATTGCATTTAGGGTTGTGTGGTCACAACTATTTTATTTATTTATTCATTTTAACTCATATTTGATAATGTCCTAGTTTTAGTATGAACAGCATGTTTTGATAACATAGTATGTTTACATTCATAATTTAAAAAAAATCAATGTCCCAAATGGAATATAGAAGAGAAGCTGAAGATAGTGCACCTTAATAACTAATTAATTGTTGTCAGGTAATCTGCAAAGCCTAGATGTCATTGGGATTTATGGTTGCCTCTTAAGTGTGAGAAAGAATGCTAATGAGAACATCATTGATGCAAAGTATTGATGAACAGATGAAAGAGATAAAAGCACAAATTAGCTATCTTTTGCTCTCATGGCAATATCCAAACTCTGTAATGTATCTGGGTTTCTGTTACTTCAGTTGTAAAATGACTATATTTATACATACACCTTGTAGGATTTTTTTAAAAGTTTTAACAACTTTCTAGAAATAAAGTTGCTGGAAAAGTGTTGAAAAATATTAAATGTTGAGATACTATAACTCTCAAAGGGTGTTTTGACAGTAATAATTATTGACAGTAATAATTACTGAGTTATTATTGCTTTCCAAGGCTACTTTGTTCACTGGAGAGAATGAGCAGGATAAAGTTGGTGTTTCAGAAAAGTGCTGAGATCAGAGGATGCAAAATATCTTCCTGCTCAGTGCAATGTTCAAATTAGCTTGACTGGAGCCAAAGTTGCACTCCTGGATAGGAGAATACTGAAACCCTTGGAGATCACTAAATAAAGCCTCAGCTTGAAATCTAGCCTGCTCATACCCTGTCTTTTGGAGAATCTCTGACTTTTCTTAATCTATTTTCATCTTATATGCAAACGGTAACACTTTATGTGTTGCAAGACGTCTATAGATACACATTAAGGAAAACATTGAAGGAGCTAAGTCATTGTTTAAAAAAAAAACTTTAAGAAAGTTCTTTACCTTTTATTCAGTTCTACTTGGTCACTGGGGGTTGAATTTCTCTAATGCTTTCTTCTCCTTCCTTTTACATAATACAGACTACTTATTCTCCAAGACTGCATTTTGTTTTAGAGAAAATATAAGTAAAATAAAATAAAATAAAATACTCCCCTTACTTGGTTCAGATCTAGGGCAATTAGATCCCTGAGCATAACACATTAAGTAGAGTCATAAAAACAGACACTCATTCTGGTAGGAGAGGAGCCAGTATAAGCAAGATAAGGTCCATCTGCTAATAAACAGTTCAGATTTCTGTCTCTTCTGAATGACAGCCATTGCACCTTCTTGCTTGTGACATGTGAACAGCTTAAACTGGTACAAATTTCTTGGAAGATTTATAAGAAGCCTTAAAATTATGCATGATATTTGAAGCATTATTCAACTAAAAAGTATTAACATATAAACATGTGGATAGATCACTATGTGTTTCAGAGTCACATTCAAAACCCACCAATATGCAACTTGTTAGTAGTTACATGTGTGTGAATGACTTACCATTTCATGCATTTGTACTTTCATTTCCAGAACATATCCTGAAATGTCAGGATAGAGAGCAACAACTACTCACTGATCTTAGAAAATGAAAATTGAACTTTTATGTGAGGCACTGATGTGGGAGTCCCCTCTGTATGCTGTGAATACCATTGGTTAATAAAGAAATTGGCTTGTCCTGATAAGGCAGAACTTAGCTAGGCAGGGGAGACTAAACAGAATGCTGGGAGAAAAATGATCAGATTCAAGTGAGAAGTCATGGAGCCGCCTCCAGAGACAGATGCACTGAAACTTTGCTGGTAAGCCACGACCTCATGGTGATACACAGATTAATAAAACAATGGGTTAAATAAACATGTTAGAGCTAGCCAATAAGAAGTTAGAGCTAATAGGCCAAGCAGTGATTTAATTAATACAGTTTCTGTGTGATTATTTTGGGTCTGAGCTGCCGGGCAGTCAGGAAACAAACAAGTGGTCCTTCTACTACAGGGCACAAATCTAACTATGTGAGAGTATAAACAATGGAGGGAAAGCTGCCTGAGAAAGAACAGTCTGTCATGTGGAACACTGGTTTGTTGTTATTTGTGTTTAATTTATTCTTTAAAATTTACTCAAATGAACAGAGTATTTCAAGTGCTGTTTTTGGTTGATACATCTGCATCTCTGTTGAGTGTAATAGGATTGGTTCCCAAGGATTGCCCTAGAAAGTGTACCCATGACTTTTTGATCTTGGATTTAGTGCTTCTGGGCATTCTCCATGACTGCTTTTTGTTATCCCACCTTGCATGGGAATTAGATATAATGTGTTTGATCCAGTTGCTTCTCTCTTTGTGATCGTGAACATTGCTAGTTAAAGGGCATTCTTTGCTAGGTGTCTGGATTGCACAGAGCAGCTGGTACCATAACTGTATCACTTCATAAGATTCTGTGGCTTAGAAATGTTGAAGAGAGTGAGTGAGAGAGAAAGATACTTGTGTGCAAAATTGGAGCACATAGTTGGATTCCTACTTGCTTCCTGAATTATATGTCACCCTTAAATTAATCTCATCCTCACTCATTCTTGCTCAGTGAATGAGATGGCTTGTTCAATGCTACAGAACTTGGAATAGTGTGTTTAACTACTATTTCAAGGAACTTATTTTCAGTTTATGCTTTCTCCTTTCTTTCCACCTATAGATTTTAAAAGCCAGGAAGAACGCAAATTACATGAGCCACTTATTTTTCTGTATGTGCACCATGAGGCAGCAGAATTCCTAATGTTTAAAGAACATAACAAGGAGGTATACTTTATCAAATAAGAGGAATGCCAACATGATCAAATAAGAACTGACTTCCCATTTTGAAGATGGACACTACCAGGCAGATCCCAAGAGCAGACTGGAAATTGGTGTGCCAGAATAACCAGCCACATAATTCATGATCTATGAGACACAAATGGTCTTCTCAGTAGCTACTGGACTCTGCCACTCTGCCATTGGCAGGCAAAGCTGAGTTAATCACACACCACATTTTCTGCAGCTAAGCTGAGTTCTGTGTTCACAGACAGTCCCAGTTGGTAGCCATTTAGCAGCAAACCATTAGGCCAACACTTCATGTGACAAGAACAGGGTCAAATAGAGACTTCTAGTCAGTTCCATCCAATAAAAGAAAAATGTAATCATTGAAGCAGTATTCCTCGGTGAGCTAGGAGGCATTTTCCTGCTCCCTACTTGGAATAACTCTAACTCCTGGCTAACTCTAACACCTGACAAAGCTCAGCCCCAGGCCTTCAAAGCCCCATTTTCATTGTCTTTTTTCTTTTTTCTGGACAGGGTTTCTCTGTAGCTTTGGAACCCTGTCCTGAAACTAGCTCTTGTAGACCAGGTTGGCCTCAAACTCACAGAGATCTGCCTACCTCTGCCTGAGATTAAAGGTGTATGCAATCACTGCCCAATTCAAAGTCACTTTCTAAGACTATGCAGATATTTTCTAGTAGTAGTGTCATTTTCCTACACCCAAGAATAGATGGGGTCTGTTTCCAACCATTACTCATATACATGAGTTATCAAAATACCCATTCAGAAAAAAAATTGTAAAAAAAATACCAGATATGCCATGGGGATCAGGAGTGAGATTTCAGTTACTTGTGCATCTAGGGAATATTTTAAGAATAAATTTTAATGTTTATTTTTCTATTATTAGAGGAATTTTCTTTTTTAAGATTATAATATGATGACATCATTTCTTCTTCATTTTCTTCTTCTAACATTCACTTCTCTTTGCTATCCTTCAAATCCATGATGTCTTTTCTCATTAATTGTTATATGCATACACATGTATATAGATGGAGACTGCTTGTAAATTTCCAGACGCACAGACTGGAAACAAATACACAGATGCTATATTATTAGCAATATTGGCCAATAGTTTAACTGTCTTTCTAGCTAGCTCTTATATCTTAAATTAACCCTTCTATTAATCTGTGTATTGCCACGTGGTTGTGGCCTACTGGTAAGGTTGAGTCCAGCATCTGGCATCAGTCTCTTCAGTGGCTACATGGCTTCTCCCTTACTCTTCCTTCTTTTTTTCTCTATCTGCTTAGAATTTCCATTTTGTTCTATTCTGCTAAGCTACTGGCTAAAACAGCTTTATTCATTAACCAATAAAAGCGACACATACATAGAAGGACTTCCCATACCACATGTGTATTTCTAAATATAACTTGCTCAGTCTGAATTTAAATAAATGCTTTAAAAGTGTAAATAAATTATTACATACACAAATTAACATGACACAAATTCTACACATCACTCTTATTCTGAAGCTATGAGGCATCATATATGATTGTAAACTTTCAGTATCACATATATTTTTATGTACTTACCTACCACCAGAACCCCCCAAGTAAATCCAAGAAAGAGTTTAAACTAAGAAGAAAAAAATTAACTGGGTGGTGGTGGTGCAGACCTTTAATCCCTGCACTCAGAGGCAGAGGTAAGACCGATCTCTGTGAGTTCAATGTCAGCCTGATGATCTACAGAGCAAATTCCAGGACAGCCTGGGCTACACAGAGAAATCCTGTCTCAAAAAAAATTAGTTTTCTATTCTTATTCATAAAAACTGGTCTGTTTGTTAAGCTGTAGGTGCCAGGTCTGTGCTGCACGACTCCACTTACTATTTCCACATCCTATAAGATTGTTTTAATGTATTATCCTACTTTTCTTAATGACGAAATCAAATCATATGGGGTAGGGTGGTACATACTTCATCTGAAATTCCAGTCAGAGAGAATTAAAACAACATTCAAAATTGCAACTGCTTGCCTTTTCTCTTGCTTTCTTCCAAAAACATGTAATGTAGAATTTTATTTAATTGAATTATGGTATGGCACACATAA